>NW_017101002.1:668831-698569 GCF_001263275.1 Habropoda laboriosa
CGCTACCTAGCTCCACGAGCGAAACTAGCCGACAACCCTCGATTAATGCTACTTTGTATTTTTTTTGTTCTCTCTTTCTGTCTGTCTGTCTCACACGATCCCGTGTTCCCCGCTGTGCTCGCTCGCCCTGCTCACCTGCCCTCAACCAACTACGTAAAAAGTACGTAGTGAAGTGTGTGATTGTCGCCATTAAAACGATCGGCAACATTATGTTGGTCACCTATCTCCTACAGTTCATGTTCGCTGTTATCGGGGTACAGCTGTTTAAGGTAACGCCAACCAACCACCACTTAGAAAAGTTTAAACTAAGCCAACGAGAATACTTCTTCCTTCTTCTACTACTATACTACTACTACTACTACTACTACTACTACTACTACTACTACTACTACTACTACTACTACTACTTCATCATCTTCTTCTTCTTCTTCTTCATCTGTTTCTTCTTCTGTCCACTACTTTCACGTTTTAGTTTCTTCTTCCATTTCTACTTCTACTTCTACTTCTACTTCTACTTCAGCTCTGTTTTCTTTTCGTTACTCTTGTTCTTCTCTCGATTTGGTTATACTTTTGGCCGTTGCTGTTCATCCGCGGACGGCCATTTCGACGGGCGAACGAACACGTTACAATCGGAAACCGTCGATCCACGCGGCTCGGAAATGCCAATTTCCTTCGCGAAATACGGCGCGGTGGCGCGTTCGCCGATCAAGGAAATTGCCGTTCTCCGATCTCTGTGCGCTTAATCCACCTTCGTTCTTTTATTTTCGACCGCTACTTTTTCTCGATCCTTGGCCGACCCCACGAATGGGGTCGCATGTATTAGCTACGTATATACTATACGCGAACGGATCGAAGACCGCGTTACGTTTTCCCGTCGATACTCTCGCTCGGAGCACATCGCGATCTTCCTCGTTACATTAGTCACTGTCCCCCTTACGAACCGATAATACGTTAGCGGAACATTAGCCAGGATCGTAACGTTGAGCATGAAACTGGGACGTTGATTGATCAGCCTAGTCGAGGATACATCGTTGCTGCCAATATTACCCTTTGCAGAGAGTCTCTGCGTTCACGATAACACCCTCGAGCACGGTAACACGATGTTAACGATTTAACGCTTCACCAAGAAAACCAGCCGGGGCTAGAACCTTCACCGAGAGTAATAACCTACTCGTCACACCACTTTAACGAATGCATCATAGCCATCGAACTCCAGATAGAGAGACACACAATTCGACAAAATTGGGCATGCAAATTTCGCTGTAAATGTGAGAATGAAGCTTTCACCGTGTATGTATATCAATAGTATGCATGCTCGTCGAACGCGTACACCGCAACCACGAGTAAATCTTACAAATTTCCTCCTAGCATCCCACATCCAGTTAACACAACCACCGCCGCTAGCCTCTTTGCTATTCTTCCAACTCTTCTTCTTCTTCCCACCCCTTTCGCCCTTAGCAATTTCTCCAGAGAGACAGAGGACTCGTCTTTCGTCTGCTGCTGTGTCTCGAGAGGTAGACGGTGTCCCGCGAAGCGAGGCTCCAAGTAGAGCACCCGTCTAAACGTGCAACGGGCAAACTCCCTCGATATTATTGTACACCTGCCTCGTGGTTAGGTTACCGTTCGCACGAAATCGAGAAAAATATGCATGAAACTTGCCGCTCCTATAGTCATTTCCGATCCCGGTCTCTATTAACGGTGAACGTTGTTCCAACTGCTAACAAACCAAACGATATGTCCCTCACCTTACGTATATCTCATATGGATATAGCCCTTCCAAGGGAAAACGAAACAAACGATCAAGAAACCCACGCTGCACTCGGTGTTTTTTCCTCGAATGTATTATATATAATATAATAAATCGAACGAATCGTAATGCGAAGCTTCTTCGTTTCGAACAAAAAGTAGTACAAGTATAGAGAAATGACGCGTGCTTTGAGAATCCAGGCAACTCTGTATATACATACGTAGGACTCTTTTCTTTTAAATTTCGAAAATTCCACGAGTCAAAGATCAAGCGAGGAAGCGATGAGTCGCGATGCTTCGATTAACTCTTCAACTGCTCGATCGAGAACGATTTTCTGGACTCTCGATTACAAACTCGCGCAAGTTCCGCGTCGCTCGATCGACGTGTAGGCCAAACGAGACAGCCTGCACCACGGCCTACTTTGTACATATTTATATACATATTATACTATATTATATTATATGTGCACGTTAAACGGAATGTTTTTTTCTTTTTTTTCTTTTTTTTCTGTCACTTCTCCATTTTTCTTTGATCTTTCCTTTACTTTGCTCGATCACTCGCTGCTACTGACTTTGCTCTAGAGAATGGCCAATTAACGATACGCTGTTTTCACACGATCGATACTCCTCGTACAAGTGAGTACGATTTGAGTGAGAAATGATTTGAAGGGCGAGCATACATATGTATTTCGGTAGAACAGGCTTCCGAGGCGAAGAGTATCGATACGTTCGGCAGCTTTTGAAACGTTGCGCGTTGCCCGATCTGCTTTGCATTAACCATGGTTTTATGTTATATAGGGCAAATTTTTCTTGTGTACCGATGCATCGAAAATGACCAAGGACGAATGCCAGTAAGTTATCTCGCAAACAAAGTCCCAGTCGTGGGATATCGTTCGCCGTCGTCGCTACAGTAGAACGAATTCTTCCCGGGGACGATCGATGTTTCGTTTAAAAAGAACGAAAACAGATCGATACACCTATACATGTATCTCCCTTGAAGTTTCTGTAGCGACGACGTTCACGATTCTCACGCAGAAAAAGAAAAACCTCGTTACGTTACCACTTTTAGGGGCACCTACCTCGAATTCGAAAACGGTAATATCAATAAGCCAGTGATGAAGGAGAGAAATTGGTACCAGAATCGTTTCCACTTCGACGACGTTGCGAAGGCGATGCTCACGCTCTTCACCGTGTCCACGTTCGAAGGCTGGCCGACGTAAGTAGAATCGTACCGCGTCCACTCGCACCAATTTTCCCCTTGTTCCTTCTGAAACGAGAAACGAGTAACGAGTAACGAGTAACGAGTAACGGGTATTTTTCATTAACGCGTCGAAGAAATAGAACAAGTCGAAAGAACGTAGATGCATACCGGTTCGTATTTTCTCTCCCAACAGATTGCTAGACGTGTCGATCGACTCTAACAAGGAGGATCATGGACCAATTCATAATTTTCGCCCGATAGTGGCCGCTTACTACATCATTTACATCATTATCATAGCATTCTTCATGGTGAACATCTTCGTTGGTTTCGTTATTGTCACTTTCCAGAACGAGGGTGAGCAAGAGTACAAAAATTGCGAGCTCGACAAGAATCAGGTAAGTACATAGCGAAACCGAAACGACGTGCATCAACGTTTCGTCTCTACGAACGTTCCGTCTTCGTTTCCCAGCGAAATTGCATCGAGTTCGCGCTAAAGGCGAAACCAGTGCGACGATACATACCGAAGCATCGAATACAGTACAAAGTCTGGTGGTTCGTCACCTCTCAACCATTCGAGTACACCATTTTCACGTTGATCATGATCAACACCGTGACCTTAGCGATGAAGTTTTATCGACAACCGGAAATCTACACGGAAGCGTTGGACGTTCTCAACATGATCTTCACCGCGGTCTTTGCCCTCGAGTTTATCTTCAAATTGGCGGCTTTTCGATTTAAGGTAACGGAGAAACGTGCGAACCTGTCTTCTCGGTTCTCTACGGATGTGTAATTAACGCGATCGTGGGTTGCAGAACTACTTTGGCGATGCTTGGAACGTCTTCGACTTCATTATAGTCCTTGGAAGTTTCATCGACATCGTTTACTCGGAAGTGAACGTAAGTTGCGTCGATCCGTCGTAAACGTGAATTTGAACGGGAACGTTGTACTTTCAGCCGGGTTCGACCATAATTTCGATCAACTTCTTTCGACTGTTTCGAGTGATGCGACTCGTGAAACTGTTGAGCAGAGGGGAGGGTATCAGAACGCTACTCTGGACCTTCATCAAATCCTTCCAAGCTCTGCCCTACGTAGCTCTACTTATTATAATGCTATTTTTTATTTACGCTGTGATAGGTATGCAGGTAAGCGATCGTGAAAATTTCCTACGTATACACATACCATATATGTATGTATATGCACCCCTGTCATGTGTTATTGAAATATAATGAAAATTGGATCTCCCTCCTTTTTGCCACGTTGAACAGTGTTTCGTTTGAAATCACAGTTTCCGCTCTGGAAATATATTCCTGAAATGTAACACTGTTATCGATAGAACCGGGGGTGTATGTACGTGTAACTGAACGTATCGAAAGAAGAGACGTTTGAAGAGAAAGCACACGTGTTCGCAGGTGTTTGGAAAAATCGCGATCGACGACGACACGTCGATAGACCGGAACAACAACTTCCAGTCGTTTCCTCAAGCGGTATTGGTCCTATTTCGATCAGCTACAGGCGAAGCTTGGCAGGAAATCATGATGGACTGTTCAGCGCAACCGGGTAAAGTGAAGTGCGATCCGAACAGCGACGAAGTCAATAATCCAAGCGGCTGTGGATCCGACATTGCATTTCCCTACTTTATATCTTTCTACGTTTTATGCTCCTTCCTCGTGAGTAATCTTCCTAGCTCCTTACTCCTACTAACGAAATTCTCCAAACTTCACCGTCTACTTGATCCTTCGCCTGCTCGTTGCAGATCATCAATCTCTTCGTCGCCGTAATAATGGACAATTTCGATTACCTGACGAGGGATTGGTCCATCCTGGGTCCCCATCATTTGGACGAATTCATTCGGTTGTGGTCCGAGTACGATCCCGACGCGAAAGGTCGCATCAAACACCTGGACGTGGTGACTCTCCTCAGAAAGATATCTCCCCCGTTGGGCTTCGGCAAACTCTGTCCTCATCGAGTCGCGTGCAAGGTGAGCGTACATCCCTGTTCTCGCTGCTCGACGCTACACGGTATTACCGAGAATTCCGGCAACGTTTTCAGAGGCTAGTCTCGATGAACATGCCGCTGAACAGCGACGGCACGGTCCTATTCAACGCGACGCTGTTCGCCGTGGTGAGAACTTCGTTGCGGATCAAGACGGAGGGAAATATCGACGACGCCAACGCGGAACTTCGAGCGGTGATCAAGAAAATTTGGAAGAGGACCAGCCCCAAGCTTCTGGATCAAGTTGTCCCACCTCCTGGAGGTATCTTTTTTCCTCGTTCTTGAGACAGTTTGGTGACGGGAGAAGAAACGCGAGTGGTGGAAAATGTGTTGCAGGCGACGACGAAGTAACCGTTGGCAAATTCTACGCGACTTTCTTAATTCAGGACTACTTCAGAAGGTTCAAAAAGCGCAAGGAACAGGAAATGAAGGATGGAGACAAAGAGTGTCACAACACCGTCACGCTACAGGTAAGTTGCTTCAAGTTCCACTCCGGTCCATCCCGGGTAATCCCGATCGTTTGGTTAAAGGCTGGTCTGAGAACTCTGCACGAAGCTGGACCTGAATTGAAGAGAGCAATTTCCGGAAACTTGGAGGAACTTGCGGACGACAATCCGGAACCAATGCATAGGGTACAGAAACGCGTAAAACAAACTAGCCTACTTTACAAGTTCAAAGCTCGGCGATGACACGTTGCGTTTTATTTCTCCGCAGAGAAATCATTCGCTGTTCGGCAGCGTTTGGTCGAGTATGAGGAAAGGACATCACAATTTCAACCGAGCCAGGTCGCTAAAAGTGAACTCGACGACCAAGGTAAATATCTCGCGGACGAGGAAAGTTGGAAGCAGGTTGACGTAAAGCGTTGTCATTCGCAGGCTTCCCCGACGAATTCCATAGACTTCCTGCCGTACTCGTCGCTTCAACGGGGAGGCGGGCATGACGCGTCGAATCAAATAACCGCGAGGTCTCATCAAGTTGTGCCAAACGTAGCAGGGTTAGTTTCTCGCGATAGATAATTTAAAGAGAGCACAGAACGATGTATGCGCGCGCGTGTGTGTGTGTTTAGCGGTCTGAGCGACAGCGCGATGAACCAAATGGGAATCGATCCAAAGCTGACAGGCATCGAGGAGAGCATACCTCTGAGACCGTTGGCCGTGTTCGGGAATCCCGTCCAACAGCAGCCCTATCATCATCTCCCGTACAAAGTGGTCGAGTAAGTAGACAAGCACAAGTCGCGGTGATATTTCTGTCTAGCCCTTCGGCAGTTGTACACGCGTTTCCATCCAAGGTCGCGTCCGTCGATCGGTAGTAGAGTGTCCCTTTTTAATGGGCCGCGTTAAAACGATCGCGCGTGCCGAGAATGTAGAAAGTGGGAAAAGAGGGGCGACATGCGCATGTGATCGGTGAATTGTGATCGGTGAATTGTACGTTTCAGCGGTCCAGGTAGCGGTAACTACCTTCATCCGAATAGCGAATATGGTAAGAGAAGTTAGGGCTATGGGAGAGGAGTGGATAGTTTGCTTTTTTTACTTGATCGAATAGCATTTCTCGCTTTCGCGCTTGCATGCGTATACCACTAACCACCGGACCTCGACCACTCTCGTCGAGTTTCACCGATTCTCGAGAAGTTGGGAGCAAAGAGGTCGAGAACCGACGAGGAATTGGCGAGGTTTCACGCGTCCGGGGCTCCGGCGGCCCCGTTTTTTCTCTCCCCCCTCTCGTTACGCAACCAATTGCATGCCGTTCTCGTTCTCGAAATTTCGCGACGTCGTCGAGCGCCCGGAACGGAGAAGAACGGAGCGGAGCGGAAAGAAGGAGGTTCCCGGTCCGGGTTCTCGAGGACGCAGGGCGGCAAAACGGCCGGAGAGCGCTAACAAACTAAGAGAGTGGTTTTTTGCCCGTTGTTCTGTGTTTGTTGCCCAATCGTGTCCGCGCGACGCGGTGTTGGTGCGTCGGACGGTTTGTCGACGTCGTCGCGGCTGCTCGACGCAGTCTTCAGGACGGAATCGAGCGGCAGCTGACCCCACCGACGCCACCACCCCGAAGGAACCCACCCCCGTCCATTGATCCGAGCACCGGCACCCTGCACACCGTGCAAGTCTCGTCCAGCAAGTCCGCCAGCGCAACGACCTCGATCGCCACGTGCACGAACACGTCGAGCACGAACACGTCGACCGCCACGACCAGCCCGAGCCTCGGTTCATCCTCCAACGGGACGAGGTGTTACGCGAGTCGAGGCTGCTGCGTCGATTGTGCCGTCTGGAGTAATCACGGTACGATTTCTCTTCTCTCTCTCTCTCTCTCTCTCTCTCTCTCTCTCTCTTCTCTCTTCTCTTCTCTTTCTCTATCTCTTCTCTGTGTCTCACTCTATCTCTTACATCTTCTATTTCGCGAGAGAAGGAAAAAAAAAGAAAAGTTGTCTCGCCTGCTATCGACGAATTGGAGCGCGTTATTAGGAAAGCTAGCGAAACGCTACGTATGTAGGTTCGCGGTGTAAAATGGTAAAAAAAAAACGGTGTGGCCTGCATAACACGGCAGCCATAGATCGGGAGGACGGGGACTCGTCGGCGACGAGCGATTACAGCGAGTGCGGCGCGTCCGGAGGTTCAGGAGGGTCAGGAGTGTCCGGTGGGTCTAGCGGTTGGAGCAACTCGGAGAAGGTGGTCGTCGGGGGACGTCGCGGAGGGAGCCTGAGGCAGGAGCTGGCGTCGTCTCGGTGTCGTGCTCGGGGTCGTCTGGTCGGCAAGTCGGCGCCGTCGAGTTTCCGCAAACGGGAAACTGGCGGCAGCGGTGGCGGCGGTGGCGGGCAGTCGAGCAGCTCGACAACGTCTGCGAGTACCGGGTTCGCGCGCACCGTCGCCAACGGCTTGAAGCTCGCCCAGACCCAGGCGATCGCCGTCGCCGGCTTCCTTGCCGACGTCGACACGCGCCACGCTCGCGTCTGCGCCTCCTGCCTGTCGCATCGGGCCTCTTACCACGGCAGAGGTGACTAATCCTCACTAATACACGCCTATTATCGCCTTCCAATGCGACATTTCTCTCAGATTCGCCAACATCCTTTTCTCAATCGCATCGGCCGCCTTTTTCAGTCGAGCCAAAGCGAAGTGCGCGTGGCATTGTACACGTGGTTCCTTTGGATCGGCGCATCTCCGAAGGCGTTCGTTTCACGATTGCGATGAAAACGCGGACAAACTCGCACGCACACGCGTCCCAAGTTCTCGCACCCTACGGGAAAAGCTGCACCCTCTGTGCCACACTAACCAGTAGAAAAAGCATACGAGGACACGATGGGAGACGTGGGCGGGTTAGAGTAAAGTGTGTGTGTGTGTGTGTGTGTGTATATCGCATGAGGAGTTTCTATACCGCTCGAAGCATGCGTTCTGCCTAATAGTTTGTCCGTAACCCGTGTGTTCTGAGTGTGATGTATTCGCTTGACGCAAACTAACCATGCAACCGCTCCACGTGTCGCACCAACTCGTTCTTGAGAGATATCGTAGAGGCAGAGCGTAGCGCAACGAGCTTAATTCCTTCACGGCTCTCCTCGTTCGTCAGTTTCCTGGGCCGGAGAGAGTAACGGGAGCATCGGCGCAGAGCGCCTGTCTCACAGTTTACCAGGCAGCCCTGCCGATCGGAAGGCCAACTTCGAGGTGATTGGGAGTGCGGAGAGCCTGGTTGGCCGGGTAAGCGGAACACCTTCCCCTTCCTCTTCGTCTTTTCGAACGATTCAACGTGAGGTGCTACTTTCCCCCGTAGGTTCTCGTGGAACAAGGTCTGGGCAAGTATTGCGATCCAGATTTCGTGAGATACACGTCGCGGGAGATGCAAGAGGCGCTGGATATGACGCGCGAGGAGATGGATAGGGCGGCCCATCAGCTTCTTCTACAAGAACGTCGCGGGCAACCGCTCACCTACCAGTTACAACAGGCTGCAGACCAGCAATGGACGCCGTCCTATCAGCAAAGTCAGCAGCCGACAGGTATCGGCTATCAGCCGCTGCAGGAGCAACAACCATATCGATCGTACTATCACGGTGGTGGTGGACAAGCAGCACCGGCCACGTCGGATCTAACGACGCAGCAGCAGCAACAGCAGCAACAGCAGCAACAGCAGCAGCAGCAGCAGCAGCAGCAGCAGCAACAGCAACAGCAACAACAACAACCGCCACCGTCTTAGCGACGCGAGGACGACCGTCTTCTCGGCCCGTTCACCTAACCTCGAGAACGAGAACGCCTCTGATCCTCGCGAGATCAAGCGTCCCTCGCTCCCCGGGCAGATTTCGGTTTGGCGACCGAAAAGAAGCAACGGGGGAATCGAAACGAACCAGACTCGTTGGTCGCGGACGCGCAAACCAATCTCTCTCCGTAATTCGCCTGGCAGTTTCCGGTGAACGAAACGAGGGAATTGAAACTTTCTCTCTGCTCTTGTTGTACGATTTCCAGGGTGAAGAGAGAGACTGGCGAAACAAGGGGGTGAGACGCAAGCAATAAAGCAACGAGAGCAACGCGATCGAAGAAGCATCGGTGCGCGAGCGACTCGGAAACGTCTAGGATCGAGGGGCCATCGAAGAGAAGAGAGACACCCACAGCGGAGAGATGAATAGTTCGAGGAGAGAGGTATTCGCGCGAAACGAGGCGCAAACGATTCAATCCTTATTGCTCTCGTTCTTCTCGTTAGAACACTTAATTCCTTCTATTACCGTTCTTTAGGATACATAATTGAACTCATTATTGCTCTTCGTACGATGGATTCTAGATGAGATAACAAGTGCCTAAGTATCTGTAACTTCTTTCGGACCAGAGAAGACTTTTATCAACTTAGACAAAGTACTATTACCGCGAATTACGAAGCAAGTTGCGTGTCGAGTGTGTACGCTACGGTATTCTAAGGATATACATGTATGTATGTGTATATATGTATGTATATATATATACACATACATATTACTATTATTATTATTATTACTATTATTACTATTATTATTATTATTATTCGTATGTAACTGTACATATACGTTGCGGGTATAACAATTGACGCGTGAGGATGAATGGCCGATAAACGCGAACGCTGCGAGATTCGATTGTACGACGCTTCTACACGCACCGATGCACAATTTTTCCTACGACCGACCAACCGCGTAACTCGACTCGGTTAGATTTCGAGTTCCTCTGCTCGACGCCACTTTTTTGTCGCACCCTGGACACCCACAGTCGTCCTAACTTCCGGAAACGTCCGACACCACCGCCGCCACCGCGTACCTACACCTAACCGAATGCCGATCATCTTTTCTATCGAACGTTCCGACCATTTTACCCTTACCCCTCTTTTAGACTCGCGATTTTTACAAATTACGTCCCGGATACAAATTTCCACTCGTATAAATATATGTGTATATTCTTATAGCTGCGCGCGCGCGCGCGCGCGCGCGCGTGTGTGTGTGTGTGTGTGTGTGTGTGAAAGGCCGCAGGAAGAGATAATAGGAACGGGTTGTGTGAGAGCGTGTGCACGTGAAACGAGAGGAAGACAATGAAAGAGAGTTCCCTTCCACGCACAAATTTTCTAGAACGCGAGAAGGAACGAACGTTGCGAGAAAATCCTCGTCTCCGCAGACGTCGCGCACAACTTCGACCTTTCATCCGATCGTCGGTTCGCAAACTTACCGGGAAATATGTAATACTTCGCGTACTCGTTCCCCGCGGAAGGCGGAAACACGAGAGACCGGAAAGAGAGGAGCAGACGCTTCGACGACGATCGTGGAAGGGGCGTCGAATTACGATCGCGAACGCGTAACGAATGAAGAATATTTCGGAGGAAAAAAGAAAGTGGAAAAAAACGTCCAATAGGCACGTGGTTTTGCGGATGTACCACCGACTAATTACGCCACTTTTACACACACGCTGAAAAACAATCGGGCGAGCTGCTATCTTCGAGTCTCGGAAAGTCGAGTTCTGGAAGAGGGGAAAAATTGATTCGAAACCGAGAGCGACGAATGTCCAAATGTCAGCTTCCACTGTTCTTTCTTTCCAAGCATTCTCGCGGACGTGATTGACGAGAGCCCGGAATAATCGTTCGAGGGAGCCCGAAACAATCGACACCGTTTAATACATTTCTCGTGTACCTTGGAACGACTTCGACAATAATTTTCATCGATGACATTTTCAGAACCACGTTCTCTGGAACCTCCTCTCGGCACACACCTTTTTCGATTCTAAGCGTTCTCTACCTTCGACTCGTCGCAAACGCGTCAGCCATGTTGCGTTTCTTTTTCAACTGCTCCACCATTTTCTTTCACTTCTCGTCACATCCTACGTCGATTCCTTCCTTTATTTTACGCGCGCGTGCAGTTCAATTCAATCGAAAGATCGATCTATCGATCTTGTTAGATATGTATGTAACTAGATGGCGTACATGTATGCATCCTTGTTACGCGTGAAAATTACGTTCGGAGAGCCGCGGCCGACGCGGGCCCTTCGCCAACAAAGGGAACCAAAGAGAAACTAAACGCTATTTAAAATGAAACGAACAAGTCGACGGATACGTCTTTGAACATTTTCTTAGAGGTACGATAAGGTATAGATACGTGGTGTGTGTGAGGAGCCGACATAGTCGAGTAGTAGTAACGCGCGCGGCTTCCTTCAAGCGGTACAATCACGTACGAGAAGAGATAATCGAACGAAAGGGATGGATATTCGTAGAAAGCGACAAGTCGCGCGCGATATTAGCAATCGTCCTGGGAAATGCTACTCGCGTTATACATAGTCGACCTTTCGTATTCGTTTTTTCCAGCGTATTTTTAAACGATTACGTATTTGTCTATAGCGATCTTTTTATACTGTTGTAATGTGGCGTTTACACCGATCCGTAGAATATACCGATGCGTAGAGAGAAAGAAATTCTTACCTTTAAAATCGTAATGTCGGATTAAGAGCAGCGCGCGGGACATACCGTTGTCGCTTAAGTGTTATTTATTAGACACGTTTAGGGAGGAGACCAATGTTTTCTATGTTACGAGAGACTGACCACGATTATCGATGCGTACGGCTGATTGGTACACCGAACGAGAGGCAATTGACGCGACGCGAAAATCGCGGGGAAACCGCTCCTTTTAATGCCTTCCCTCTTCGGTCTCGCTAGCCCTCTAACACGCATGTACTCGTTCATCGTGCCACTAATCCAAACACTTTTCACACCACGCACAAAATCTCGGTATCCTTTACGGACGTTACGATCCTTTACGATCGTTCAAAACCGTTAACGATCCGATCAAACACACGCCGCGCAACATTCCTCCTCGTTCGTAACCAACGATAGAACCGCGTATATACAGGCGTAAAGCGTGCAATTGCGAGCCACCTAGCGTCTACATGTCAGATTAATTACTCGGATCACTTTGACCATCGATCCACGTAAACGATTATCGATAGATCGTAACAGAATTATACTGTAGATTTGCCCATCTAGAACGAATCCAAGGAAAAATAAACATCCGCCCCCGAGTTTTTCAATTTCATTTTTACAAATCCGGTCGAATCTTGCGCGACGATCTGTGTTTACCGGCGATACCGGACTCGTGGCACAGCTTTGGCACTCACACACGCTACTCGCGCCGTTTATTTTTATTAAGACGTTCTTATATCGATACGGTAATAAACGATGTTCACGCAAAACGTTGTCATCGTTTTTTTAAGAGACATACTACTTCGACCAACGATGTTGCGTAAACGAAAAGTGACGCGATTCCTCTTTTCTTTTCTTAAGTTTGAAAAGTTTAAATTTAAATATTAAGTTTTAAAAGTTTAACTTTAAATTAGTTAGATAGAGGTGTTCGTGGTGAGACACAGTCGTTTGGACGACGCCAAATGCCATCGAGGCTTTCAATTGTCAGGTTCGGTTTAACGTTATAATTCTCGCTAGAAACAACAGCGATCTTAAATGCCAGATATCCGGATGAAATTTCTGACGAATCAGTTGGCGATCGATTGAATCATGCGATAACCGGCTATACGAATAATACAGTTACGTTACGATATCCAAATAATGCGCACAATATAACTAACTAATCGATTAAATCCGGTTCGACGATTGATGCGACGATATAGTTCGTAATATCGAAAATAAAGCAAAAATTCGTCAAGTGTATCGTATGTAAACGTATGTCTAATAATTCTTTAGTTGAACTATTATATATTCAATTCAATTACTTACCCAAGCAGTAACCGTATTATTTGTATATTCGGATGTCGAACCAAACGAATCGCGATGCTTACATTTTCTCGAGTAAACTGGAATTTTAAGTCGAGGAAACGTGCTCCTATGCGCCAGGACCAGGCAAACTAAATATGTACATACGCACGTATGTATCTCACGTTGAAGAAAAAGAAACGGGTACTATTTGTGCATTTGCGAAATTCTCGTTAGTCCGTTAGGAATTTTACAGAGTTAAGATCCACAACCTTAAGATGCACAACCAACAGACACGCACACGATATACTGCCGTTTTTCTTTTTCCGCTCCTCTTCTCCCCTGCTTCCTACCAACCGAACACTTTCCTTTATCCTCTTACCGCCAGTTTCCATTAACAACTAACTCTCTCCACGTTTCATAGCACATGGCGACGAACAAACGTAAAGGAACATCGTTGAAAAAATGATTCTAGTTGAGGCATCACCGTTCCGAAACATTTCCTACTTCTTCGTCCAACTCAAATGAGTACACAAATTATATACAATTCTCGCAGTACAATTGCAAGTATCGATTGTTTTTTATCGCACACGACACGAGAATGGAACGCGTGGTGCAATGCAGAATCGCGAATACAACTTTCTTTCTGCACCGTAAAGTGATACTTTATGTACTTATATAGAGAGTACATCGGAAAAGGAAATGCGACACTTGCGTTCACTTGAGAATTTCGCCAAGCAGCGAAACTGATTTATCGTATGAATGAATGAAACGAATTAACATCACAAATATCTATAGCTCTCTATGTTTACATTTCTTTGGAAACAAGTGTCGAAAGGCAGGCACACAACTCGAGCAAGTCGCGAACACGAATCCGACTCAGCCGGCTAGCCTTACGCTTTCGTACCCTATTCTTTTTCTTTTTTCTTTTCTCTCTGTTTTTCCAACACGCGAACGATTTACCGATGAACCTACGCTCGATACTTCGCTTCGTTTTACATTTTCGCCCGTCGTGTGATTTTCAGACGCGTTAACCGAGATTCTAAAAACGGCTTTGTTAACTGAAAAGCGAAATGTTGAGCGCAGTGACATTTGAACGCTACGATACGTGCATGTGGTTCCGATATTGTGCGAACGAGACTGGCGAGAACGACGAAGGAACTGCATGGACAGTATTCGCTGAATAGAAAGAAACTAACACAAAAAATTGTTGTTGTTGTTAATGTTGTCAAAAATGTGTCAAATTAAAAATATAAGGATTTCAAACATCTGATATTCTGATTCCGTGTCCGGGTGAAGGTCGAGTAACACGCGTTATCTTTCAAATGTCGTTCGTCTTTATTTATAAAGTATATGTATGCTTCGATCTAAAAACGGCGATTGATCTCTAGTATCGTATTTTACATTACTTACATGACACTTTCGATCGCTCGGATCGATTGCAAAAAGGGTCGTTATGTGAGAAAAGATTTATTTTCAGGAACGTTAACTCGAGAACCTTGGGACCATGATTTTTCCATGCAGTCAACGATTGCGATACATGTACAGTCACTACGTGCAGCAATTGCTTTTTTTTTCTTGCGTGTAAGTAGCAGAAAACTCCTAGAACCGTCGTTGCAAACTGTGCACGTACAAACTAAAGCAAGGCACAGGTATATACAATAGCTGGCGCTCGGTGAAAGCTAAAATTCGTCCGTCTTCCAAAACTCACAAAATCAACATTTTCCTACCCGAACAGATTCACGAACTTCTTTGTATCCGAATTGAATAAGTTAAAAAGAATCTTCTTATTAAGGACAGGCTAATATTATTTCATCACTTGTGCCGCTTTTTTTGCTTTGACGAGTTCGACCAGTTCCTGCAACCGATTATACACGTTACTTCAGGATAATTATCAAATTATCAAATACACGAATTTCTTTCCAACTCGTTATTTATTTACAAACGTACCTTATACCTCCTCATGCATTCTTTTTTCGTTCTGGTTGGAATACACGCCGCTATCTGATCCCATCTATCAGGCACGCTCGTAGAATAAGTTTTCAAAGCTTGCTCCAACAGTTTTTGCTCCGCCGGGGTCCACGGTTGCAATTCTTTCTTCGAATCCTTTTGCTCCGAGGTAATACCGTTGGAAATTGGATGGTCCAGACGTTCCGTCACGGCTGGCATTCGATCCTCCACAGACTCTTTCGCCTTCTTTTCCGCGATAAAATTATCGAAAGCTTTTTTATTCGCTTGCTCTTTCAGACTAGACTTACTGAAATCTGTCGATTGCAAATCTTTAGCTTTCGCGAGTACTTCCTTCGCATCGCGAGTTACGCCAACAGACGAGCTGCTATGTTGATTGATGAAATTCGCCACTACCTCCCACCGTTGATTCGTTCCCGCTGGGAATAAGTTTACCGCTTTTATCAAAAGTTGCAAGTCGTTTTCGGACCACGGAGCTGTGTAAGATTTTACTTGCTTTTCGGGAGTATTTCGCATATCGCTAGAAGTAACGCCGGCTCTACGTTCAGCTTCAATTTTCTTTTCAGTCTCTTCGACGATACCGAGAAACGCGTTTCGACCCTCGGACTGTAATTTTTTCATCGCTTCCTCCAATTGAACAAGCTTGAAAAGCTCGCAAATTTTCTCCACGCTCTCCATATGAATAATATTTTCCGCCGAATTTTCTGCGAAGTAATTATTCGCTTTACAAAAATCTCTAAACGCTTTTCTTTCTTTACGAAGCGCCTTCTTTTGCGCTTCCCTCTCCTGCTTGAGCGCATCCAATTTTGCTTTTTCTTCGCTCTCCCGCTTTTCCCTTTCTAGCCTCTCCTTTTCTGCCGCGTCCCTCGCTATTCTCTCTTCCTCTTGTTGCCTCGCTTTTGCCGCCTCTTGTTTTGCTTTTTTCGCTGCTGTTTTTTTGTCTCTCTCTTCCTGTTGGAATTTCTTTACTCTAGGATCTGCATTATACGCCATATCGACTAAGGTACGTATACGAGTCATTTCCTCCTTCTTCCGTTTTGCCCGTGCTGCTTTGTTCTTCTTCTCGATCCATTTACGCATATCACGACTAAAGAATTAATTCAGAGAGATTAGTTGAAAATTAAAAAAAACAATAGAAAACACGAAAATCTCGTTGTATAGCCCAATTGAAGGAATCACTTACTCTTGACCGCTTTCTTTATCTTCTTCGTCCAAATAAGAATATTCGCGCCACGAATCAAAGTCGTACCAAAACGAATAAAATTTTTCTACTTTATCCCTAGGTGTGTCTGGGCCACCTAATCGCGGTACTAACTTTTTCGTAGACCACCTAGCATTTTCTTTGAACGCTTTGCCCATTACCACGTAAAAGTTATTTTTACAGTCTTTCTCGTCCGGCAAATCGTCGCTAAAATACGGATCCACGCTGTCGTAACTTCGCCGCTTCGTAGGGTTTCCCAAAATTTCCCAAGCCCGGGTTATGCAGGTGAAATAATCGTCGTCCGGCCGAATTTCCTCCCCCATGGCCTTACGTTTATCAGGATGATGTTTGAGAATTTTCTGCTTATCTGTAATTCACATATCAAATACTCCTCAACGAGGTTAATCATTGTGTCAAGCAAGACATTGAACGATATAACACCTACATTCCTTTACAGAGTATACTTTGAACTTTCTCTACGTACAAGCCCTTTTTATAATATCTTCGGTTGCTTTGTGTCTGAGCTTTTTCAAGCCTAAGACTGCGTAATGATCCTGATCTTTCCACTCCTTTGGGTCCAATGACCTAAGGTAGTCCAGGTCATCTTCGAATTGATACTGAGAATAGTCTTCGTCGTCGGAGGACTCTGACAGCCTGGCAGGCATAAGACTGCGATGAAACTGAGCTGCCCATGCTTGCGCAGTTGAATACAAGACTAGGGGACCTGCTGTACATGTTTCCATCACGGATGGCTCTGTAAATTATATTTTATAATCGTTTAATTCGCTATTTATTTGTGTTCTAATTGACTTTCAGAGAATGTTCTATTACGTTTACATACGAGAAAACGAACTATATCGTTTGACCGCGTGGTATATACGAAGAAGACAGCAAAAGATTCTTAATTCTAAGGTCACCTTTGTAATTTCCGAATAATATCACAGTTACAATTAATATATTTCTTACCATTCGTCACCTATACAATTCAAACAGTTGCGTGAGATACGAATATCGAGAGAATTCTTTTAAAATTATAGGAAATCTTTATGTCCAATACAACCGTTGTGTTTCAAGAAATCTAACCTCACATGACCGGTGTCAAAAGAGAGGTGTTAGTAAGAACGTAAAAACTTACCGGACACTGTATTTAAATTTGCTGAATCGTTATCATTTATACTATCAGTCATTACTGACTACTAATAAGATGTTATTTTTATAAAGAAATTACTAGAAAAATCACAACGAAAACATAAGCGTACGATACTATCGCATCACGAACATCTCAATAGGAAACGAGCAAGTTACTTCAATCTCCACGGGTATATCAGGATAAATAATGACTATACAACCTATAAACATTGATCATGTGTACAGATCGTACTTTTGCTGTGCAGCTCTCTGCACACATACACACGTACACCCATTATTTACAATAAAACTATGCTTTCGAAAAAAAAAGTTATGTAGTTCAAGGTTATTAAATAATACATGTCCTTTGTCAAATCTACACCTTGTTTTATGGCAAAATGACAGTAAGTTATTAATAAAGTTCACGTCGAAGATATACTTGTGTGAGTTTAGGATACGTCAATATTTGCGCAATTAGATCGTGTAATAGTTTATTGTTTCTTTTAAATATATTCGTGAAAATATGATACATATTTTATGAAGAATTTCTTATGTAAATTATTAAAAAATACAAATATTACTTTTAATTGTATTTGTTGGGATCGTACTTTGGACGGAAATACCATTTTTTTGGATGAACAATCGTTTCTCTTGGGAAGACTAGGGGAATATTCGCATATTTTTCTCATTTTACAAACGGTTGGCACAAACACCGCACACCTTTTCTTTGCCCTTTAAAACATGTACATATATATGTAAACCTTAATAAAATTCTTTGTTGAAACGATAACAATATGCTAAACTTCAACAAGAGTTTATACACTTTAAAAAGCGACGTCAACGAGAAATACGTGCAAATTATATAAAAATTCTAATTGTTAGTTGAAAAATAAATTAAAGCACGTGGACTATAAGATAGTTGCAGTCAAACATATATGAAACGGTCGGAGCAGGTTGAACGAGCGCTATGCAATTATCACTAATTACACTGGACAACGCAATTAACCTCAACGTCGTAATCGTCTCTGTGACTGGTATGGGTTTTGTAGCAACCGCGGTGAGCATTCAATTACCCGCAGTAATAACGCATCTATATAATCTTCCAAGTCAGTTAGGCGTTTCTTTTTCTCTGTTACGTCCGCTTGCAGTTGTAGCGTCAGCTCTATCAGATCCTGTGTGTTCACAAAATTTAAAAGTCACGTAACGTAACCTTTTGCAATTAGAACGATTAATTAATCATTGCGATTATAAGTAGTAATTACCTCTCTCGATTTTCCTTCAAATTGAGCGAGTACTTCATGAGGCAAGTGGCTTTTTCCTGTCACTGTTCTAACCGCGTCTTCACCTCCGATGATAATTCTCTCCGTAGATAAAGTGTTATCGTCGTTGAAATCCTTCAACTTATTATTCTCTTTGTCCTTTTTCTTGTCCTTTCTTTGTTGCTTTTCATCCTTCGGACTCCAGTAACCATATTTATCCTCTTTCTTTTCCTTCAATTTCTCTTCTTTCGCGTTCTTCTCTTTATTCGACACAAACTTTTCTTCCCTGTTCTTCATGTGGAAAATTTCTCGTGGTGCCGGACTCGGAGGTTCCGGAGCTTCGTGACGCTTCAAAGTCGACGACGGTGAAGTTACAGGGGAAGATTCGCGATGTTCGTCCTTTGGCTCGTCTATCACAATTTTAGGACTTGGATTACGTTCCCACCTAATTACACCAAAATATATTACAACCGAACCTCTCTTCGTCCACCAAAGGCTTTCGTTGCAAGAAAACTTTCTTTACCTTTTAACATTATTATTAACTTGCTTTCCATAAAGTTTCAAACCCCATTCGTCCTCCTTGATACAATCCACCTTGGATAAAGATGTGGTGGATGCACTCATGGAGAACCGTGGCGGTTTGCTAGGTGCTGCGTTTATTGGCGCTGGAGGGAGATGATGCGCATCGTTAACATTATTACCGGAGGAGGTGCTCGAGGCTATCGAACCCACGCTGTTACTGTTGCCACCCACCACGGGAGCATTTAAAGACGACGCTGAACTCTTATGGGATAAGTCGTCGAACTGAAATAAAGGCAGTTGCGGACGAATTATTGCACAAACGTTCAGAATAACAACGTGTGGTTGAATTTACCGTAAATTCGTCCTCGTCCTCGCTGATAACACCAGGATCAGCCTCGCCAGGTTCCTGTCGAGTAGTCCTGAATTTATGCTCCTCCCTTTCGTCTAAGTCATCCCCCTTGTGTATGTTATGCTTGCTCTTTCCTTTCACGCGGTTTCCAATGGATTTTGCTAATTTCTTCAAGCCTTTGCGCTTCTCGAAGCTACCTATGCTGAGTAAACTTCCACCGATCGAGTGGGCAGCCGTGGATAACTGACCAAGGGAGCTTTTGTGCCGTTCTTTATGACTCAAATCGGTCAAACTTCCAGCTTTTACGATGAAACCTATCTTTACTTCAAGTTCACCTCTCTCTTTCGTATTTTCCTTGCCTGGCTTACTTCCAAGTGTGTACCTAGATGTAGAAATATCTGTATTATTAGAATCTATTTTATGGTAGAAATGAGAAATGATGCACTCTACGTACCATCGATTCCTCGGTCTTTCGTATACGTCGAAGCTGGAGAGGGGGACGCTGATGGTACCAAGGAACTCGTCGACACCCAAGAAATTCCGATGAAGGGCGGTAAGGACAATTTCCGCTGTGTTTCCTTGTTCCGGGATAAGTAATTCGCATTCCTCGTGCCATTCCACGTCTTTCGGTGATTTCTCCTTCACGGACGTCTGATATTTCTCCTTTCCAAGTGCGATCGTGACGAAACAATCGTTGCTCTCTGTGTGATTAGGTTCAAACGTTTAACGTGGGTGGAGACGGTCAACCGCAAGGTTACGATTAACAAGCTACATAACGAGTACATATTCAAATCTCACAGGAGGCGGCTTTTATTGTCCACTTATTACCCGCATAAATTACCTTCGCGTGATTCTCCTCCGTTGTCCAGACAGTGTTAATTGCTCGCTCGTCTGTTAGATATCGAATTTGTTGTTAACGATCTAATACCGCGAACCTTCGGTCGTTTTCAAAATAAACAATACAGCTAACCTGTTTTTCCTCAACTTGATTAACCAATTAACTTTGCCTCTTTTCTCTCTCGCTACGAATTTAGTACAGTACTCGATGGTGTTGCATCTAATCGTAACTGTTACGTGATGTATTTACGAGTATCAGAGGTATGCGCGTTTGCATGCTTTGCGAAATTGGAATACGAACAACAGTGACGCAACGTGGACGAAAAATTCGTTTTCCACTGCTTTGAAATTGGAGACTCGGTTGAATGAAAGAATCATCGACACCGACAAATTGTTACGTCGACTCGTGGGCCACGAGACCCGAGAACACGTATCGTGTAAAAAGTTGGCTAGAATCGCTACACTTTCCGGACGTTTGCCGCATTATGTAAACATTCTAATAACATACGAGAATGAAGGTACTTACTGTGTTTCCCTTTGGTTAACAAGTTCTTCGCTCTTTGAACTGCGAACAAAAGGAAAAAGTTTCGTTAAACTATCGATCATTTCCGATGCTTTTTCTTTATGACGTATCAGGTTACCAGTGTCTCGTCACAGCTCGGTTGAACGCCAGAAAACCGTTACACATTTGCCGCCCGTCAAAATAATCGTCGACTCGAAAGCAAGATAAACAGAAATGGGCGTAACTGCAGATAAATCTTTGGTACACGTATTACGAACGATACTGCATCTAGAATGTTCAGCTCGAACATGAAACTTGAAAATTCGGCGAAAACTTGGGATATTTGAGATAAGATTTAATAAAAAAGACATCATTGCTGGCTTGCTATCACGGTAAAAGCGTGAACGTATCAGCTCCCACCCCATTATTCTTTAACATTCTTACCGCGAAATCTGGCTTTTACCGCATTGTTTGCTTCGCTATTTTCGATCAACTCCCGTAATACTTGTTTTTACGTTGGATATAACGTTCGAAAGGAATTCTATGCTTAATATACCGTAGCGCCAGTGCCTAACCTTGCTTTTCGTATATTTTCCTTCGCTGCTGCTGCTGCTGCTGCTACTGCTGCAGCTTTCGTGTTATTTTAAACTGCATAAGACTATTCGACGCTTTATACAAGGAAAGAGAAATGTTTCGACGGAGTTTCTCCTTCGATGTTGTGGCGAAGAAGATTCTACGATCGCGTTCGACTTTTGCGATTCGCGTTCGATCCCTACGATTTTTCGCGCAATCGCATGAAAAAATATCGTTTTCCTCGATTTCACGTGAAACAAAGCGAATTGCATGGGAAAATCAACTCTCTCGCTGCATTCTTCCACGACTCGATTAGACGAGCCGAAGCGTTCACCACGGCTACAGCCAAATACCGTTTACTCGGAAAGGAACATTCTTAACGGTCTGAGATCGCAGCTAATTAAGTTGGAATACCTTCTTTTTTTTTTCCTTTTTACTCTCTTTTCTCGAGAAAAAAAGGGAAGGGGTCTGTAACTATGGCAAATCTTCGAAATTAATTGGAAATAAAAAGTAGCATTACATTTGAGACAAAGTTCGAAAAGTTCTTCATAGGGGCAGCACATGTTAAAAAATAGACGACATTTGATTTTTGTTTGTTAACGGTTTATTTGGCAAAAAGGCATCAGCAGAATAGGAAATCGAAGGGCACGCAAAGATAAGGATACGATCCTGGGCAGAGGACTGGATGTACGAATGAAAAGGGGGACATCAGCTGCTCCTACACATGCTTTCACACTCTGCCTATTTTGCATTGAAACGAAAGCGTTAAAAGCTTGTCAACTGGTATGTAGACACATCGTAGAATAACGTTTTCGAGATGAACGAGAACTGCGTTAAACGTTCGAGTGAAAATATGTTAAAAACGCGTTTCGGTGTCGAGATGAATTTCTCCAAATCTCTTCGTATTTACATATATTCATTAAGAAAATTTTACCGAGCTAAATAAGCAGACCAGTTTTCGACGGTTGAGTCATCAAATATCTGGGCTATGGACAGTCCCGCGCGTTTTAAATACATCATCTATCTTTTGGCGCGTGTCAGAGACGTCGCAAAATGTAACCGGTGTTCCGTGACTTTCGAACGAAACGTAGAAATATTTACACATCTGAAGGAAGTGGAATGTACGAAAGAATTCGTGCACACGAGCAATAAAAATATGCAAGTGCGGAGAATTAAGATTGCTATCTCTTGGACAGAAACACCTTCGTGTTTATAAGGTATTCGAGTTTTCACCGGCTCTTCTCAATCTGTCTATCGCGTTACGCGAGGCTGCACTTGAACGCGATGAAAAATTTTTCTCGACATTCGCTTTTCCCAACCTTTGCAGTCGCATAAACGCGATGGCAAGGCGAATTAACGCGTCGCACGTTGATCTACATTGGTCATTTAAAAATACTGCGACAAACGAGGTCGCTTAAGTAAGACACGCGTCGTTTGCTATACAACACATACACATGTATCACCAGCAGGCAGCAGACATCGCAAAAGATCTGTTTTCTCGCTAAATAAATTTCTGGCAGCGTGTAACGAGAATGCGAGGCTTCGATCGCCTACATTCAACCAAGGATACGTAACCTAGCTTACGTGTAAGCTGTAATTGGTTTACGGTACATCTGTTTCGGCTTGAACCACCTGCCGCATAAACCACGTTCCTCTTCATCGCGTTTACGTTTCCAACTTCCCTTACGCTTACCTGTCACTTGAACGTGCGTTGGACTCCACATTTTTCCTCGACTCTCAGTTACAGCGTTCGGTTGCAAATATTCATCTGTTGTTCCTCCTACGACCAATCGATCTACCTAACGATTACTACCGTAACGCTGGCTAATGGCATTACGCGTCTTAATTTTCACAGTTCTGCGTGCCACGGAAACGAACCACGCCAACAACAAACTACTCGCGGTGCAATGTATCAACGACAACTATACTTGACTAATGTTCGAACAACCGCTACGTCCGCCTTGCGCATCGCGCACCATTGCGGTAACTACTGCGCATACAATTCTGCGCATCCACCACGCTCACGGTTCAGGATCGTATAATGCGTTTCAGACGCCCTACGCCGTATGTCTTTATTAAATTAGATTCGATCTACGAGACGATTTGTTGGAAAAAATTTTTGTATACAACGTTATGTAACGTTACTCGAAAATTACATAAATTTGAAATGCTTCGTTTTGTTAGAAACTAATGCAATTACATCGACATATTAAAGTCCATTTCGTTTCTCGGTTTTGTTCGCGATGAAGTGAAAATTATTCCGTCTAACAATAAGAGTTGACTTTGAAAGAAATATACGGTATATACATATGTACGTTGGGGAGAACAGAGACGTGGTAAAATGTGCTTATATATCATGTAATCGTCACGATTCGTCATCGGTAAAATACGAAGGCACACAAGTAGAAATTAAACGATTGAATACGCAAACATCGTACGTATGTATGTATATGTAATTCTGTAAGCAATAAGCGTGCAAACAATTCAGCCTTTTAATTAAAGTACTTGTTCCATTAATTATCGGTAGAACGATAGAAAAGGATCTCCGACTAAATTATTCTACAATCAAGTGAATCATCCTTTTGCGTCTGTCAAAATGAAAGAAACGACAATGTTCGAACTTTCCGAATGTTGTTAAGTTCTTTTAATCGTAGATTGAATCACTTCTCACCTATTTAATCATCAATTCGTCATCGCTACGTTATCACATAATTTACTTCCTTTTATCGCGATACGTATAATTGTTCGTTTTCTTGAGATTACAACAATTCTTTTGTTACGTCACATTTTAGTCTTCAGTTTGAAAATACCGATAGTTTGCGGTCTTATGCATCTGCAATCGTATTTACTCACCCCATGATCACAAGTGATTTCACCCATAAGTGCAGGTTTCAATTTCAATTTGATAGATTTCTATTTTCTATACGCATAATAGTAGGTACTTTCGGAATTTTTCAAATGCTACATCACGTTGCAACTTTCAATCTTTTCGAAGCTTAATTAAAATGTTACTATGCAAAATGTTATCGCTATCCCGATAAGATATCTTGAAAATTACCGGAGAGCTATTTTTTACGTGTAGTAAAATATCGACGTGCAAGCTTCATTACATACACATAGATACTTATCAGGCGTGTATGTACATGAGTACGCATATGATCATAAACTACTATGCAAACATTCAGTTTTTCGGTATTATTAGAACGTCGTTTTTCAGACAATTCTGCACTAAATTTGAGAAAATTTTTCGCTTTTGTAACGTAATATTTCACGTAACCAATTGTTCCATGGAAGTTTACGAAATTACAGGGCGTACTTATTCGAGTAATGGAACGGACGTTTGACGAGTAATAAAAGTCAAGGAAGAATTAGATCGCACGTGGAGTACGACGCAAGGAAATTCATCGGTGAACTTTGTAAACCACAATGCGTAATTACCTTTTTAACGTTTTCATTGGTAACTAGTTAAAACCATTTCTGTTTCGTTGTCCAATTTATTCTATACACTTGCAACAGGTGGTTAATCCCTCCTTTCGTAAAACGACAATCATAACGAATTAGTTATACATGTTAAAATAGCAAAGGATATTTTCACGTTACTACGTACATCCAAGTATTTGTATAGATTTGTATATATGTATATAAAATTTTGGTAACGCTTTTTATCGAACCATAGATTTAATCATAGATTTAGCTAGGTTTCGTTGATTTACCGACAGGTGGTGCTACATTAGTTGGCGCTCAAGTGACAACAGCAGCGTTTCATCCCCACCACGTCGGCGTGGTCGGCGTGTAGCGTTCAGTTTCTAGTCAAAGTCAACGTCAGCGTCTCGCATGGATTGGTTCGGTGTCGCGTTGTAGAACGTGCCGGTTCGATCGGCCATATATACTCGTTAGATCGAGGATATTCGGAAAGATTTTGGCTGGCAATTCGTTCGCGGCCATTGGTGCACGTGACCTCGCGTACACGTGAACCGACCTTTAAGTTTCGAGTTCCCCACGCTCGATGGTGAGCGATTCACGAGGACGGTGAGTACCGCCAGTCGGTTCGAATAATCGCCTCGTGGCAGGTGAAGAGGAAAATCGGCGAGGCCGAGCCTGCTAGCTAGCCAGTCGCCTAGTCAACCAGCCACCGTATGAGGCACGGACGGACCGTAAGGCCGCGCCTCGATCGTCGATCCTCTCCGCAGAAAATCTTGTTACCGATTGCGGTGCGACATAGTGCAAACATTCACATAGCCATTGGTGTGTAGCGCGTTACTTTTCTTCGTTTTCTTTCGTGGTATAGTCGTTCCTCGATTGCTCGAGCACGCACACATACGTCAGGGCCGCTTTCCGTTTCGTTCTGTGCGCCGCGACACTGCTACGAGGGTGAAACATGTCTTCCTTGAAGGGTGATAAGGCTCCGTGTGCACGACTTTGCCATATCGTCAAGTGGGACGATTTCGACGGTTACGGGTTTAACTTGCACGCGGAAAAAGGGAAGAACGGGCAGTTTATCGGAAAGGTGGACGATGGTTCTCCTAGTCAGGCCGCTGGTTTACGGCAAGGTGATCGTATCGTCGAGGTTAATGAGATCAACATCGCGAACGAAACGCATAAACAGGTTGTTGAACGCATAAAGGCCTTCCCCAACGAGACGAAGCTTCTGGTGGTCGACCAGGAGGCCGACGAATATTTCAGGGCCAACAACATCGTTATCAAGGGCACCATGGCTAACGTCAAGGTGAACAAGACCCCGGAGAAGAATCCGAACAGTGTCGAGCAAGAAGAGCTGAACGGCAGCAATGCCTCCATCGACGAGGTACGTATCGTTCTTTCCTCCTTTTCTTACAATTAAACTATCCCTTTCGAACGTGTCTCTACCTGTTGCTCGACGCACGAAAATCTTAAAGAAATAACAGTGGAATAGTCGTGAATCCACCTGTTGCTTCGGTTTATAACGTACGCATACATCGTTCGACTCGTTTACGACTACATAATCGCTGTTGCTTGCGACCCCTTCCGTACATATGCATACGCAGCAGCACGTCCAGTGATTTCATCTACGCGGTCTTTCCTCTCAAATCACTTTCAGACGCACTTTGAGAAATCATTCTCTACCGTAATTACCTTACAAACTAGTAAAAGTAACAACGAAACTTTTGATCTGAGCAATTTTCGAACGCCTTAAACCATGCTAAAGTACGCAAGGTTTTTCTCTTTTATCAAACGCTTATTAGTACATAATTAAGAAATTTAGCAAAGAACTGGCATATTGTTTTCTCCTCGATAATATCTTCAGGTGTGAGTCAGACGAACGCGTCCATTTACTCGGAATAATAAATCGCGTTTTCTCCGTCGTAACAAGAATCCATAATGTTCCACACGTTTCTCCGCATTTTATTTCTATTTCGGCTGCTAATGTCGCATACTTTACGTATGCGTAAATACTCGATAATTAACGTGGGCTTAAACCTTACGAGTACATAATCGGCGATGTAAAGTAACTGCGATTTCTATTATCAAGGTAAAGAATAAAGAGAATCGTTTCTTCAAGGGAGAAATATATATATCCGACGACGGTCGTGCTTATACATTTCTACAGATAAACGTATATACGCATAAGCGTTTCGCCAGGCTGCGCTTCGAAACATCTGTGTTTACCCCAGTTAGCTATATAGGAGAGGCGGGGGTCGAGGAAAAAAATTAGCGCGCCATACGTGGAAGACTGGTGCCGCGCATCATGTGCAAATGTTCGATCAAACAAAGTAGAAACGAGCAGTTTCGATCATTCTTCTTACCCTTTTCCACGACAAAAAACTCTGACCGAATAACGCGAGGAGAGTGATTTGAATGACGCGTATATACATATGTATGCACGTCGATGGTGCAAAAAGATGTTTGCTAATCCTGGGAAAGCTCTCGTCTATCGAGCGACGACAGTTCTTGTTCGATGACTCGCTCGGAACAGCAACCGAACCGTCCAACTCGTGAGAAGTCTACGGATGCCAAGGATCCTATTCGAACCGAGAACAGATGTTGCGATACCGCACTTGCCTTGGTAAATACGTACGCTCGCAAGTGCTTTTTCAATTTTTGTGTTGTCTCACGACGACGCTGGACGAGTTTTGCAGTGTACGAGCGAAAGAAGACGAACCGTGTCACGATACAGTATCGCACGTTTCTTTCCGGTGAAACGCCACGGAACGATAACGCGTGTTCAACTCGATACGATTATCGCAGCCTCCGCGAGTGTGCTCATTCTTCTTGTCTGCCTCTTATCATTTATATTTCGACCGTTTTATTTGCGCGACGGTAAAACTTTTATCTTCGTAATTTTCTGTTTTTTCAACGTAATAGGTATACGTGGAAAGATTCGATCAGCGACGTGTATTCGCGTTTCATGTTATATCCCGTCCAACCTTAGTTTTTACCGCGTACAGCAGTAAGCAGCGAGGTAGCTTGAAATTGAATACTCCATCGGCGAGCGTTTCGTTATTTATTCCATCGTGTCACGTTCGACGAGAATCTCAGCTTGGTGTAGACACGAGGTAAGCACGAGGTAAAATCAAATACTTGGGAATTTTTTCTCAAGGTTTCTCGGAATCGTGAACAATTCTCGTTTCGACGAGGATAATTCTTTGTCTCCGGCGGAGCAGGGACTTTTCTAGAAAAAGCAATTTTCCTCTTTCGGCGTTACGTCGCGATTTGCTGGTCGAAGGTGAGCGTTCGCGAGCACCCGGTGACTCATCCGTTTTGTTCACCAGCGATAAGGCACGTAGAAAAACCGTATCGCGAGATCCGTTTTCCCCCTTTTCCTTCGTTCCAAGGCTCGCGCGCACCTTATCGTCACTTTTCTCGAGAAAATTCGTAAACAGGTTATCGATGGGAATCTAGGTGGTAGCGGGGAGAATTGTAACTCGGTTCTCGTTGAACGATATCACCGTGGGCATTCTCGGATGTAACAATTACCGCGTTAATCGGCGGAAGTTCCTCCTTTACAAAATGGCACGTCACTGGCCTTAATTCGTCTTGATGGGATCCGCGTTCGATCGTCTTGCCGCGATACGGTTCGTCTCAACTATCTCGCGATCGAAACGTTCGTCCTCCGTCGATAGGATTCGCCGGAAATCCGGTCATTTGCCGCGTAAAATTACGTAAATTTCCACGCTACGTAATCGAAGACGCACGCGTATCCCGTGATCAGGGTGAAACAGAGAGCAGAGAGAGAGAGAGAAAGAGAATAATTCCTCGAACAACTTAATTATCGAGAAACGTTCACCGTTATCTACCGAGCGTTTTGCTACTCGCGTAGATCGGTGCCGCGAGAGCTCGATCACTCGTATAGTAAATAATTAATCACTTCTCTATAGTCTGGTCAACTTCCTGCCACCGTTTTCTGTTGCGCAATCGTGTAACCGTGTGTGGCACGCGCGGTACGCGAACGAGAGGGAAAACCACCGTTTTGCTTCCAGTGGAAACAGCCAACTTTGGATCTTTCCAGATTTTCACGGACACCTACGTGTGTCTGTCTGTCTGTCGGGAGAGAGAGAGAGAGAGGGTGGGGGAGTTAAACGATGCCACGGTAAAACCGGTGAAATCCTGTCCTGAAAAACCACACACGACTAGCTTTAAAAATCCGTTATCCGCTCTTATTCGATTTCCGTGTGCCGCGATTCAAGCGATTTTCGAAGAAAGCGTGCCAAAAACGCCAGGCTGAATGCGTATGCAGATAACGGGGATCCCCCTCTTGAAAAGGAACCGGGACACTGCTCGAGAATAATTAAATCAGGCCGCACGCCTCACCAGACAATACACGCGACCTGTGTCCCCCGTCTTCTTCTTTCCACCTTTTCTCCAACAGTACAACTACTCTCCTCTCTCCCCCCCCCCCCCCCCCCCCCCCCCCCCCTCCCCCCCCCCCCCCCCCCCCCCCCACGATAGTCGCCAAGCAATGGGATGAACTCTCGTTCGATTGCGTACGAACACGACCTCGTGTCGTTGCTAGAATTAATTGAATTGCGGGATACCGGCGAGGATGCAGCAATGCCGCGACATAGATTCCCCAAGTTTTATGGAGATGTTGCATCATCGCGATGCATAAACACCATCTTTGCATGCGATCCAAGCTTCTGTTGCCACCGGCCACAGAGGAGGAAAGTTAGTCATCGATAACGTTGTATTGGCCGCGCGTATCCACCTTTTTCGTTTCTTGCGCCATCGAGGATTCCGGACTTGTAACCGCAGTCCAACCAAACTTTCGGGAGAGAGTGAGTCCTTTCAATTCCGGGCTCGATAAG
>NW_017101002.1:698599-731048 GCF_001263275.1 Habropoda laboriosa
CCGACTAACATTATTTCGAAGAGATTTAAACGGTCTGTGGCTTGGAACCGGTTTTACGTCGCGCTTGCCTTTAGTCGATGGAATTCCTTTAAGTACCGTTCGGAATATTGCATCAGGAGCCAAGGTCATTATGAGTGTTCTTCCACGAATTTGTCCCTCGTTTTTGAATCGCGATTCGTGTATCTCAGCCACAGTAGGAGGGAAGGAAGGAAAGAAAAGAAGAACGTGACGACGTAACGTCTACTAATTGCCGCGTCCACGCTTTTACTTTCTAACAGAGGGAGTCGTTAGGGCGACGTAACATTTCAAAGTGTTGCGTTGTGTAACGGAAAATTGAAGCGTCTCGCTCGATCGCGCTCCGTTAATCTTTTCATCCATCTCAAAATTCCCCTCCTGATCTTCACTTTGTCACCTTTCCTTCGCAGCGACCGATTTCCACTTGCTAGAATGCGCGCATATTTCGGTTAAAAGTAGCGCGTCAAACCGCGAATCGACCTTGATACGTGATTCCAATATATGGAATATTCCAAAAGGAGAGGAAGTAAAGGGTGATGTTTGCTTTCAGAACGTGCAAAAATCGAGCGGATCTAACGACACGACGACGTCGCACAGCGAGAGCAGCACGGTGTCGGCTAGTGCGACCAGCGCGACGAGGATCGAGAACGAGAGCGAACGCGAGGAGGTAGCTGCCAGGGAGAACGGGAACGCCAACAGCGATTCGACGACGTCGACGACGACAGGACACATGCACGCGACTGGGAACGGAAACGTGGCTGGAAACGGCAGCACCGGTAGCGACAACGGCAACGGCGAGCCGCGGCAACAACAACAACAACAACAACAGGGTTTAAATCTGAAGATGAGCGCGAAAGAACTTCGAGCTCAGCTGGCTGCGCGCAAGAAATACGATCCGAAGAAAGAATCGATCGGCTTCAAGGACAAGTTCGATATCGTGCAGAAATTATAACCGGCGCGCCATTCCTCTTCGTCTCGTTCGATAGTCTTGTCGGCTATGTTGCGCGGTGCTCTTCCTTATCTCGGTATTTTGTAGTCGCGGGGGGCCGATCCAATGGCGATCGAACGGCCAAACGTTGCGTCCTCGTGCTTGCTTGGTTGGTTGTAGGCGGCGCGAGAGACGCGTCGATCTACCACACACACGTGCCTCCTCTTTTCCGCGTTTCGAGAAACTTTCGGAACTCGAGACTTACTTACTTCACTACCCTATCACGTTCTTCCGTGAATTTTTGCGAGAAAAGTTCCTGAATTACACTCGAAAGCGTGAACCAATTCGAAGGCATTCCGAATCGATCGAACGCTCAAAGTTTCTTGTTCCACTAGGCTACACAGTTACATACAATGTCCCGCTACCTAGAGCGGGCTTTGCGCGCTCCAAGGACGATCACGACGACGCGGGAGAAAGTGTACGACGTTGCGCGACGTGTGACGTGCGACGCGCCGCGTCATCGCTAATTTCTCTTATTTCTTATCAAATTTAGGATATCGCTAGTAGCTCCCTCATTGTACATTCGAATAACGCATACACTTTGTCACGAGCAGTAATTGATAAACACGGCCCCCGACGTTTTACCGTAAATACTTCGCCAACGACGGTTTCCAACGGATTATGTAACTTAAGAAATGTAACAGCGTGCAAAAACGCGGCGATACAATAGGTGGGAAGGCCCGTGCGAGTTTCTTCCACGTTGTTCGATGGTTCTAGGCGACGTCGTACGTGTACGACGAGCCGAGAGAATCGCAGGACTCTGCAGGAAACTCGGGCGGGACTGTCTAACCCGACATTGCTAAATATTACGACAACCTGTTGTGCAACCTTCAATTATCGTCGTCGTGATCCTTTTGCGTCGTGCTTCGTACCTTACGCGAAAACACATCTGGAAGAAACTAGTTGTGTTGTTTTCTTTTCCTTTTTTTCTCCGTTTCTTTCGCACGATATGTATGTATATGTATGTATACCAACATACACGCGCGTATCGTCTTGCGATTATTTCTCGGGCCATGTTCAATTCAATACCGATCTGCTGCGACATGCGGAAACGATTATTACCAGTTTTGGTAGAACGTTGAAAAAGAACAGAGAGAAATTTGTCCTTGGTTTTCCCACATTTTGTTTTTTTTAAACGAGAAGCATTGCGTCACGCAAATTCAGCTTACAAAATTTACAATAACGATTCATTTTATCCGAGCGATGATCGTTGATATATTGCATTTAATATTCTAATCCGTATGTCATTCCACGATTAAAATACGATTCTTTTCGAATAACGTTTTGTACGTTATTATGCGTCTATTATCTGAGATAGAATCGGCGCGATAAGGCGCTTAAGTAACAAAAGCGACGACTAATTTCCATTCGAAATTCGACAAAATATACTTGTTTTGTTTTATTCCTAACGAGCTTTTTACTTCTTACGTCGAAGCTGTTGGCATTTTGAACGACATTTTACGTGTACAGAAAAGGTATCTCTTTACGATACTTTTCATCGACTTTGTAATTGAAAAGTACGACGTTTACTTTGATTATTTTGTGAAATTTCGTTTAGTCTAAGGATTTTGCGTATTGAAAATCGAATTCTCCGATATATATGTTTTTCGTTTGACCTAGCACTTGTAACGAGTATCGAATCAATTGAAATTTCAATTCGATCGTAAGCTGCGATTGGCGATACCGTGCGCAACAGAGACCGATCGATCACCGTCCTCGTTTAAGAGAGAGATCGAGTCACTTCCGAGCTGTGATCTATCGGTCTATGTTCCAGACCGAACGAGTTATGTAAATTCTCTCGTATTTTTTTTTCTTTCGTTTTGTTGCAATACTTTTTTCGAAGTTCGATGCATAAGCGTATTTGTTTCTGTAAATATTAGATATCTGGGCGTCAAGGTCGGTGCAACGATCACTGTTTCGCGTAACAATTAGTATCGGCAGGTGTCGATAAATTACGCGTACGAGAGAGGTCAAAAATGAAATTAATACATATATCGTTGATCAGCTGGAAAAGGGAACCTTACTTCGTAAGACTTTAAGAGGGAGGAGGTGGTAACCTTTCTGAAATTCGAAAGGTTTTCACGTGAACCATTGCACCGATTCTTTGAAATGTATATAAATGTTCTGCATAAGGACTAAATACACACGTTGTTACGATTATTGCACACGTTCAACGTACTTTGTAAGCATATCTTTAAGCATTATGTTTGACGACAAGACTTAGTTGTACGTTACTCATCAAATTACTTTCATTTTCGTACATCTGTGTATAAATAATATTGTACGTACCTTTTTCTTGCTCTTTTTTTTTTTTTCCATAACCTTGTCGTACCCGTTCTCTTTTACGTTCGCAACCGTCTTTCGCGCAATGAAACGATCACGTGTTTTTATTCCACGTTCGCGATTCAAAGAACCGCGGTCGAAAAAGAGAGAAGTAGGAGCGATTTCACCTAGTAAGTGGCGCCACGTAGTTGCCATTTCTTATCTCGAATTTATCGATCGAGGGTACAGTTCAATGTTGGATCGATAATTTTTCAAATCGATACATCACTTTTTCCTTTTGCGCCATAATTCTTGCTACAGTTATATTTACGTCTAAATAAAATTGCCTCAAGCAAGATGTAACGATAATTTGATTTTTTTCGTGAGCCAGTGAAACGTCGATAAAACGATTATTTTGCTATAATTAATATCATATTGTAAAGCATTCTTCCCGTTTACGTATGCCTTACTGAAATATCACGGAGCTTGTTAACTTGCTGGAAGGAGGACATGCTGCGTTAATCGAAATGTTGACAAATTTTTACGATATTCGGTAGGAATTACGATCTGTTATATTTTTACAGAAGCTCCTTTTACGATTACGTTCGTTATCTATCGTGGAAATTCTGTTGGTATACGTTTCCGGTGCTTTGTATCGTGAAAGAATTATAGCAAGATCGTTTGGTTTACGACAGAAGTGATCGATGGTTACATAGTACCAAACGTCGCATATTTTTGGGACGGTGCAACGACAGATAATGCCTTGTAGCACAGTGGCAGGGAAAGGAAAAGACATCGAAGACGTTACCGGTAAATTAAGAGCGTCCAGGTGAGTCGGCGATACGATGAAAAAGTGGTGGAAGATAGTTAAGGTAGATTCTCCGGGTGATAAGTGGAAGAGAGAGAAAGAAAGAGCGCGACGAGATTGAGCTCAGCGCGAGTGAGAGAGAGAGAGCGTGAGGCGGACATATATGGTTGCGGGGTCCGAGAAGCTCTCAGGTTACGCCGACGGCGCTAACCGTTTTCACGATGATGTTTCCTCTCCTTGTTTCTCCAACCTATCCATTCTATCTCTCCCGAGCTCTCTCTCTCTCTCTCTCTCTCTCTCTCTTCTTTCTCGAACTCGCGATACACTCGCTCTCTCCATCTAAGCTTCTCTACGGTCTTTCTCTTTTCTACTTGTTAAAGCGTGGTCTCCTTCGTTCACAGGCAAGCAACGATCTTGCTCTCCTTGTCGCACCACGACCAAAAATACCGGTGGTCGTGCAGTCATGGGTGAAAATGAGAGGGAACGACGAAGACGCTGGTCGCGGGACAGAGATGGAACGAAGAAGCGTGGCGCGTCTTCGCGATGGTGCGCCAGAGAAGGGGCGAGGTTCTCGTTATTTCGAGATTATCGGGGATTGCCTGCTTTTTGGAATCGTGCCGATCGTCTCGTCCACTCTCGATATCGAGTCGACTTCTCAATCTCGCTCTGCATTACCAATAAGTATACGACCGTGACAAATCATTCTTTCCGACGCTTTGCTTTATTAACAGACCTCTCGGACAATGCAGAGACAAATTTTAGTTACATATCTCGAAATCACCTAAACAGCTATTATCTAATTATTGTTATTGTTGTTGTTCTTTCTCCGTGTAAATATGTTAATCTCGTTCTCGCGAGAGAACGACAACGATAATTTGCAAGGAAGTAGAGTGTATTGAAAGTTGAGGAGCATGTACATACGAAGGTTGTACAGCCTGAATGTATCAGAGGATGTATCGGTTTGTTGCTTATCTGTTATAGAACTTATTGTCCGATTGTAGGGAGCATCGTTAAAGAATACGTGTCTGGGATATTGAGTAACCGCGTGGGAGTTTAGTAGTCTAAGAATAGAGGGGCAAGAGATGCAGAATCGCAGAGTTTTGATCTCCGGGTTTATCATTTTTGCGCACACGTAAAAACGAATTTCGGGAACCTGATTCTTTCGGTTAGGCTAGGTCGAACGGGGGAGAGTTTATTTGTCGAAGCTGACTGAGGAGTTGCAGCCGAAACGACCATGACAACATCGATCGATATTTCCAATTTTCTTTCTTCGCGAATCCTCACGTTCCTTATCGTTCCTTCTCTCCTCCGTTTCGTTCCGCAAATACCTTCGTCGATAAAGTTTTCACGCCGACAACTGCTGTTTAGGAGTTTTCTCGCGAATACATTTCCCTGGTCTTTTCCCACGTTCCCGATAGCAACGTTAACTTTTGATCGTTATGACATCCCAGGATGCTCGCTGCAGGCGTTCGCTTTGTTTCAACTCGATACTATCCGTTGTTGACTGTACGTGTCGCTCTCCAACGCGTTACTCCAAGATGCAATTTCTCCCGAAATAGATATCAGCTCGCTAAATAGATCCTTCGATACACGCGACAAACATTCTGCCGGCACTTTTCTACGGTATACTCTTCTCGCTGTAGCGCCAAAATTTCTAAATAGTACATCGACTTGTTTCCAAGCCAGCCGCTATGTACACATTGCAGCATTCGCATTGGAAGAGTTTGCGTCATCTTCTGTCCCTTGGTCGGAATACACGTTCGTTGACAGAAAGTAACAAACATTGAAGTAGAAATAGTTCCGAAGGACCCAACTCGAATAAAGAAGACAATGCAGAAAGGTAAGGTTGCCGTGCGTATTGGACGTTGTTAGTCGTTGCACGAGTTTAGGCCCCGCATTTTACGTAGCGGGAAGAAAGCAGGTGCTCGAAAAGGAATTCGGAAATTGTCGAGTGGAGTAAGGGGGGATCGTTTGTAATACGGGGCCGTACGCATAATAGGGGCCGGTATCTTGTCCTGTCCTCGCACTCATAACATCTATTTCCAGAACGGACCAACGACTAAGTTTAGATCGGCTGTTCCATATACTCGAGCCATTCGCCCACTCGGGTCCACTCGCTCGAAGAAAATCTGATAAACGAAGAAACAGCAACTTTGATCGTCTCCTCTTCCTTTATCCTTGACTCGATTTCTCTTATCGACGGCATACCAAGGCGGCACGGCGCCGAGACGCACAACTAGATAGATACGCGCAGAGTCGGCAATCGAACGATAACAACAGCATCGGTGCTTGTTTGGTGACACCGTGCGACGAACATCCAGAGGGAGGAGATAAACGCAAGTTGCGGTGCACTGTATTTAGGTCGACAAGCTTTTCAGCCGATTTCAATATTTCTGGTCTACCTATCCTATATCGTCGGATATATTTCTAGGATGTATCATAATTTGTGGCAATCGAGAGAAAGCAACCGTGTAACGAGGCAGAGGAGACGAACGGTCTGTACGTAGGTGTATAATAAGCCGGCAGACTCACGATTATACATATACTTTTGTTTTTTTCATATTTTTCGTGTTTCAAGGTAAAAGTAAAGCCACCTAAAAATATGTCAAGCACAAAGCGCGAGAAATTTTAGCAGCGTGGTTCATTCGCTCGGTAATGAACGCGTGACGCGTTACCTCTCCTTCTCGGTCGTACGTCAATGTTGGAATGCCGTGTGACACATCGGACACGGGATAGAAACGTCACGAGTATATTCTATCTTTAATAACGTAAACGGTGGAGGTGCCTCGTTATTCTTAGTTACGAATTGCAAAGATGTAACGGCGTTCCAGGCTCTCGAGGAAAGCACGTCACGGACGGAAAAGCGTTTGTCGTCACGCGCGAAGCGTGTCAGCCATGGTCGATTCATCGGAATTAGTAGGAGAACGCGATGCAGTTTCGAAACTCGAGCACCGTCTTGCTCATCCGCTGAAAATTTCTCTGGCATTTTTCTTCTTCGAGTTGGGTGTTTTCGTTTCCGCGAAAACGCGAAATTTACGCAGCCGCCTCAACTTGCTTATTTGTCCACGGTGAACCGTCTACCCTTTCCTATAAATCTCCCGTCCGATTCGTATCGACGGTCACTTCTGGATTATTCCAGCGAAACTTTCGCGTTCGCTTTAAGACACGTAGATGGGCGTTTGCCCCAAGCAAACTTAGCAAAGCGTAATCGCCGAGTCATCGTGCTCGCTCGATGATTCCATTTACCTACGGTATTCAAGGTCGCGGTTGATCTACGGCGACGAAGAAGAAGATATCGGAGCGATTCGATCGATCCTCGAATACTCGATATCGGATTCGCGACGTGTGAAACAGTGGAAGCGCGAGTGTTCGGGTCGTTAGGTATAGATTCTAATACGCAAAGATAGATTGAGCGGTGAGGGGCGATCGTGTATATTTAGAAAACTGCTCGGCTTGCCAGAACCGAGAGAGACTCGTATCTCGACACGGTGCGGCGTGCGAGATTTCTCCCTCGAACTCTTCCTCTTTATCTTTCTTGCGACGTCTCGTTTATTGCGAACCGAGGACATATTGTAACGTTTCTTCTCGCGCATTTTCCAATTTGACATTTCTCCCTTTACGCACGTTTCCCTCGCGACCACGTTCAACTTTGACAAACGGACTCTACACTTTCTCTCACGATCGGACGGTAACGTGTAATCGATTCGAATACTAGCATTTACCCCGGTAAGATTGGTTCCGCGAGGGAAGGAGGAAGTGTGCGGTAAGTATAAACTGCATTAGTCAGACGAGAAACGTAGGAAATTCGAGCAAAGATATCGATACGGTGTACTCGATCCAAGTTTTGAAAGCCGGCCAAAAATGTCTCACAGAAATTTGAATACCTCCCAAAGCTAAGTGTCTCTCGAGGAACCTAGCGATTTATGAATTAAACGCTGTTACGCGTGAAATTTCATCACCGATCGTACTTCTGCGAAATCACCGAGTGAAAAAAAGAACTAAGAAACGTCGATCGATGCTACCGAAAAACTTATTTTCGTCGAGAACACTGGCCAAGACCCACTTCTTCTTCTTCGCACGGTGTTCTATTTCCCACCTCCGCTAATATCTTTCTACTTTTGTTTCAAAAGAGGAGGAACGTAAATCTCTACGTAACTTCGCCGGCTGTTAAGACTTTCGGCGAGTGAAACGAAGCCCGTGTACATACTTTGTCACGTCTGGGAAGTGTGTACGCAACACTGTAAGGGAAAAGGCACGTAAGGTTGTTACTTGAGCATTCTAATTTCGACCCGAGGACGTCAACGTAAAATTCTCGCATGCTGACTTTGCGGGCGTTCCGTCATCTGGCTAATTTAGCTGCAACGACTATTAACCCGCTATAAGGTCGCTTATTTTATTTATTCTTCCCCTCCCGCCTCTTCGTATCGATTGTCGTTCTATTTTCGCCTCTGGTGATTCATGTTCGGCAGAGAACGGTGTAGAAATATCTCTCGCGCTTACGTATCGAAATTTTTACTCTCGACGATCACCTCGGCCTTGTGTATCTGTTGATAAGAAGGCACGTTACGTGGCCTGGGAATACTGGGTCGGGTAGCGAAGTTGTTATTTTCGCAGAGCAGTTTCAACTTCATCGACAGCGAGTACCTTCGACACCCCTCCCCGCTAATTACGAGGTTTCAAGTTCAATAGCAATGGAAGTGCCAAGAATAAGGGTGGAAGAATAAGAGGGGAGAGCGCAGCCGCGAGGGATGGATCCAGGAAGGTTAGATCGGAGGGTGGGCGGGTCGATCGGGATTGGCTGTGGATCCTGTGGATCGCGCAGGACACGGCCGGGGCGTCAGTGTCAGGAGTCAGCCTCGAAATTCGGAAGCGTGGGTGTTGAAGGGCGGAGGGGAGATCGGGGAGACGCGCCGACGCAGAGGTGGTGGTCTCGACGTCGAGGTGTCACGGCGATATTTCGTGCAGTTAGTTGGCGCGCGGGGCCCCGGTGACTGGGACGGGAAAAGATAGGCGCTCCGTATAAAAGGAGAGACAAGAGACACAGGGACAAGAGGCAAACGAACAGGATAAATTATAAAACGGAGTGACGACCACAGAGTGACGACGACCAAGACGACCACGAAGACGACCGAAGATATTTTCATTCGTATACCTACGCGCACACCCCATTTCTTTCTTTCTTTCTTTCTTTCTTTCTTTCTTTCTTACATTTTCGCTTTTCACTTTCGAGAAATCGCGAGAAGTGCGCGAGAAATCACGTCGACGAGCCGCGAGCTCGGCACCGACATTCGACGACAGAACGTCGCGGTATAACCGCCAAGGTGCCACCAGGAATCCAGAGATAACAGGATTTTCCACGTAAATTGGATATTAAACAGCTCGCTTCAAGTAAGTTTCCCCGTTTCACACAGGCTGTGGATCCTTGATGATAAAGACAGAGGGTATACGAACGAGCGTGCGAGAGAACGGACGAAGTACAGTGCGACCCTTTTACCCAATTTCCAACCCTGCCTCCTTCTTCCTAGTTTGCCACCACGTCTGTCTGTTTGATTTATGGTGAATCGCGGGTGCTTCATTTCTGGTGCTTCAGTGCTTCAAAGTGTGTTACTACCGAGTGCCGTCCTCGTTCGTATCCCTTTCGAGATCACATTGGATCACGGTGCGTATCTGTTTTCTCGTTCTCTCGTTAAAAAACACCTTTGTTCGCTTTTCTCTTGTGCGTGTGTCGCGAAATTGCCAGTAGTTCCGGTGGTGAGGTGAACCTTCCCCACCGAATTCAGTGCTGAGGATGTAAACGCTGTATGGTAATATAAAGGATATATGTATACGCAAGTGGTATCGGTCAAGGATAAGATCGGCCTCCGAATCGTTACCGCGATCCAATTTCTTTTTTTCTTTTCGCTTCGCTTCGCTTCGAACGTGACGACCTTGACACAACAAGTTGTCCTTTCAAGAAGAAGAATGCCGTAAGGCGAGCAAGCGCCAGGCGCTAGCAGAGGGCTATCGCAAATGACCGTCGATCGGAAGCAATATCTGCTTCGCTTCGAACGTGACGACCTTGACACAACAAGTTGTCCTTTCAAGAAGAAGAATGCCGTAAGACGAGCAAGCGCCAGGCGCTAGCAGAGGGCTATCGCAAATGACCGTCGATCGGAAGCAATATCTGCGGCTGATCGTCGGAACGATCGACCGAGCGCAACGACTTGCTGACTAATTGCCACGAGTCTGCTCGCATCCAACCACCAAGAACTATTCGTAGACTACTATCTAGGTATCTAGGCTCGAAGTCTACTTATTTTTAGAAAGACGTAACGTGAGGAGGAACGGTTCGTCGTTTCATTCGGCGTTTCAACCATCTTTCCGGCTACATTTGCTTCCATTTTGCCCTTTCTCTCGTCCATCCATCGCCATCTATTTCGTCGTTTAGATTCAACCGTTTATTCGCACTTTCTGCCTTTCCTGTTTTATTACCATTTCTGTTTCCTTAAATCGATCCAGGGGGAAGAAAATTCTTCACGTACCTGATAATTTCGCGGTATTTATAAAGCTCATGGTCAGCCAACCTGAAAATTGCACCTGTTGATTGTCGGGCCTCGTTGAAATTGGCCAGAATGACTAATTCATTGTTTTTGACGTTGCTTGTCATCGTCGAATCTCGCAGGTTGATATACCGTTCGCCTGTTTTTAGCTTGATCGATGCCAGTCGTTATGTACATATATTTTTGACAGCGAGTCTGAAAGATGCATCATCGTCGTCGTACGGTGTTACGATAGATTTCGAATAGTTGGTTCGATTGGAAAAATCTCTGGTATTATTATGGATTTGAGTCAGGTTACGAAAATAGACGTTGCGACGAGAGTGATGCTGGGAAAATAGTAGTACATATAGACAGAAGAAGAGAGCGACGGAACTCACGCCTCGACTAACAATAATTATAACTTCTAGGTCGGGTTTTGTGGAGTTGGTAAGTTTATCTCGGTATTAGCTTCTCGATGACCTAATATTCTTTCCGTGCTCGTAATCCGAGACGTGAATCATTCCCTCGCGATGGATCTACACAAACTTCGCAAAGTTTCCTCCGTCGCAGACATCTTGAGACACGCAACCAATCTTTTCCCTCGAATAATCGCCGCGACATCGTTCGCTAACGATATTTTCGTCTCGTCATTGCTAAACGATCCTTCATTCATTCCATTCTTTTTATAACCGCCTCCACATTGTGCCACTTGTTATTAGGTCAGTCTGTCATCGAATATACATATAACATCGCGCGAAGACAATAAAATTATGCCAAGTGGTAGCGGGCGAAAATGTTGAGACACCGCGTGCCGCGCTATTCTCTGAACACCTGTTCGCGCATCAATCGTCGAGATCACCCTCGAAAGATCAAGATTTCAGGGCGCATCTCGCCCGAGTATAATTACGCAGAGGTGCCATATCAAACGCGATCGTTACCTTGGGTATAACGCCGAAGCGCCGATCAAGGTTGCTTCGTTGTCTTCCATTCAGAAAAATCTTCCTTACAACTAGCGACTATTTTTAAGATGGTCAACCGCGACCGACCTCCGATCTAGGCGATTGCCAAACGACCTAACGGATTCATGCACGATCGTTAACAGTTGCGATACACATTCAGAGGGATTAGTTTGGCGCGTTTGTCGGCAGATTTTCGAGAAGGTTTTTTCAATTAGAAACGCGGTTGGACGGTCGTACGACCCTTTCGATCTTCGGTCATTCCCTTCTTCACTTGGCACGCGTAGAACCGTCCTGTCAGAAGTGTATCTCGGACAAAGAGCAAAGAACTTGCCGTTTGGACAGATCCACTCGGACGGTAATTTCGTAGAGCGAAAATCTAGGTCGTTAACCCAAGGTGTATCGCTGTTTCCTTAAAAACGTTTTCCTTAAAAAGATCTACGCTTTTTCTTGGCGGGACGTCGATTGCGTCTGTCTCGAAAGCTGAACGTGTTTCTCGGTTTTCGTGTACTTTGACAGTTCAGCGCATCCGATCGAATCGGACGGAAAGGAATAGAATGAGAACGAGCGTTACGAAGCGCAACAATGTCAGGAATGTTTCGAGGCTCGTTGCCAAGTCTTACCGTGACGTTGTAACACTTGGTCCATTCGTTCTGCTTCGCGTTTCTTCGCTCCATGCTGCCACGCTTTGCTGACATTCGAACCTTAAGCCCGAGCATTAGACGGTATCTACCTTTGGCATTCTTCACGAACGCTAATCTCCCCGAGAGCAATATTCTGGATCGGAAACACTTTCGTCGGAACGTGAAATTGAAGGTTTTTTCCTCGACTCGTCAGGCGGTGTGCCGTGAATCAAACGACTACGTTTCCACGAGTAAATGCCAAACGTAATAACCGATTACCAAGATAACTGGTTCACCTATTTTCGAGCCAAGAGTTGCATTAATAATAGAGACGTTACGTCATTATTCGGCCTTGGACGTCTTGGAAAATATGTTTGGAGTCACGGATTCCACGAAAGTACCGTTTTTTCCACGGTTCGATTCGGGTGTCGCGGTTTCATTCAAGTTACTCCAATTCCCCATCGGAATAGAAGGTAGATAAGAATAACACGGGCATAACGTTCTCCCTCGAATTACATAAAGGTCTATTTTGAATTTCCCAGCAGCGATATATCATTTCTCGAATTTGGATGTAACGCGTGATGAATATAATAATTTGGCCCGCGTTACCTGAAACCTTAAAGCTAGAAAAGCCGTCCAAGCCGCAGACTAAAACCGAGGAAAATCATAAACTGTACGTTATTGCGCAGTGTCTGCGTTTGATCCCCTCGGTCCTAAAAAGAGAAATTCTGCGACCAACAGGTTCAGAGGAGGACCTTGGGAAGCGAGGAGAGAAGGACATCGGTTGGATGGTGCCGCGGGTCGGTGCCGTTTGAACCATTTCCCAAACCGACCGTCCGGATTTTCATTTGGAAAGAAGAGAGGGAAGAAAATAAGGGAGGGAAAGCTCTCGATTCCGAAGGCGAGAGGGTGGCGCGCCACCCGAGAAATTTGCGGTAAAGGGAGGTGCGAAGGCGGCCCAACAACATGGGGGTCGCCGACGATTTCGCGCCGAGCTTCACCCAGAAGCCGCAACTCAGGCAAGAGGACGACGGCAACAGACTGATCTTCGAATGTCAACTGGTCAGTTCGCCGAAACCGGAGATATCATGGTTCCGCGGGGAGACCGAGCTCAGTCCAGATTCAAGGACCAACTTCAGGATGCAGAGCATCGGGACGAACAAGTTCCTGGTCGTCTTGGAGCTCGACGACGTTATCGAGACGGACGCGGGTCTGTACAAGGTCAAGGCCAAGAACAAGATGGGCGAGGTCGCGGCTTCGATTAATCTCAATTTCAGTCGTAAGTATGATTTCACTTTCTTCCGTGTGTCCTTCGAACCGGAAATAGTCTATCCCTTTTATCGCGTCACGCGAGTATGTATTTTACTTTCTACATTCTACATGCTTTTTACTTTCTACATTCCACTCCGAGCACCGAACGAACGATTCGAAATAAAATTTCGTTATTTTCCAGCTGTGGATGAGCCTAGGGAGAAGTAAGTTCAACGCTCTTGCGATTCGAAAGACGAATCTTTTTCGCTTCTTCCAGGCTCCGCATTCTTTCTTTATTTTCGAATTAACGCTTCTTATTCATTTTTCTTTGTCGTACGTTTTCCATTGCTTTGCTTATTACGCTTCCTTTTTCTCTGTGGTTTTAGCGGCGGAAGAATCAGAGAGAGAAGGGTGAGTAGCGGTTTGACGGTTGTTCTCTGAGAATGTTCAAGAGTGACGAAGATTGCCGTGTGCTGTTTGATTTTTAGCGTAGTCTCACTAACTAGTTCCCAGAAAGGCAGTTCCCTCAGAAAGAGAGTTTGGTCGATAATGTTTAGGTGCAGATGATCGAATGCGGCTAACTAATAATAATCGGCGCGGAATGCTCGCTATTTTTGGGCGCGTTCACGTGCGCTGACGCGCGCGTCCGATAAGAGAAACCGACAATTACGGCTGTTCTAGCTGGCCGATCGCTCAGTTTTCTTCTTCTGCCCACGCACACGGGGCTGACTGTTCGACGTGGAAATAGAATCGAGTACCTCTCCTTCTCTATTTTCATTCTCGATCTTTTAACCGACGACATTTGTTCGGAGGAACGTCTGTCTATCTTCGACGCGTTCCGTCCAAACTTTTTGCCGTTAAAAAGTATTTATGCATGCACGTGACAACTCGGAGATATTTACGATCTTGGCAGATCCGATTGTCCCGTGCGACGCTCGCTCGCTAATTGCAGTTTTGTTTTACGAGATTGTCGCGCGGGGAACGAGAAGCCGTTTCATCGAATTCTCTCGAATGTCGAAGACAGGGGAGAAATTGGGTCGAAAGTTGGTTCTCTGGGGCCATGACGAGGCACTCGACGAGATGTTATATTTTCGGATCGGTTCGACAGACACGATTCCCGTGAATTTCTAAAAGTAACGCGAGCCTTTCTCACGCCCGTACCTTCCCAAATATCGAAAGACCCGGTTGCCGCTGGAATCCCACATTTTCTCCCCGTCGATCGTTCCGTCGCCACAATCCCCCCCTCGACTTTCGCAAACTTCCGAACGGGGACGAATCTCTAAAATCGACTATAGCGTTGCAAGTCGGAGGAAACAGCTGCAGCCTACTTCTTCGCTAAAGTTAGTTTCGACGTTCCTCGCGCCATCTTATTTGTTTTACACTTTGGAACGATCGCCGTGTCTCGTTTCGTTCCATTTCGTCTCTCTACTTTTTACTTCGGTCGAATGCCGACGTCCACGCGACAGACTCTACTCTAAACTAGTGCGTTCCCATGGGCGAAACGACGTAAAAGTCTGTTACAGGGACGCTGTTCGATGGAAATGAAACGTAGCCTGTACGAAAAGAGGACGTTGAACTGACGTTTCAAAGTGGCTCTCAGCAGTTTAAGCGTCTCTAAAACGAGCTATTAGAGCTAGCTCTTCCTGCTAGGTAACAACGAGGCCACAGTATGATACCGCTCATTCGTAGACTTAACGTCTAAACAAAACAAATTTCAATTCTACGCCGAATTTACCGAGCGTACGGTTTCTCTGTTTAGCCAACTCCACTTCTATCTTTGCCCCCGTCTTATGGAAAGAAACATTCTTGGTGAACGCAGAACGTTCTACGCCGCCGAGTCTCGAGTTTCCGCTCGTCTGACCAAACATCGTCCTGTTCTACTAATAACCGGCCATTGCTGTCCGCTAACACTGCAACGTCGTTCTTCACCGATCTAACAGAGAATACACCTACACCTATGTAGCGATGGTTTGCCGTGTGATATTTTTGCAGACGAAAGCGATACTTTTCGATTCGACGTTAAATTTTCACTCACGCTTGCAGACAAATCGATGGAATCGCGCCAACTTTTGCGAAAAAGCCCGCTATTCGACAAGAAGACGATGGAAAACGATTACTTTTCGAATGTCGTATCACAGCCGATCCCACGCCAAAAGTAACGTGGTTTCACGATGGAAATATGGTCAAAGATTCACCGAGGCACAAGGTTCACACCTTCTCACTTCGCCCTTCTGTCACGCTCCCTATCCATCTGCGTACTCACCGGCTGTTCAATTTCAGCTCACCGTCGACAAAGACGGCCACTCGTACTTCGCGACGTTGGAAATAAAAAATGTGACCGTCGAGGATGCTGGCAAATATAAGGTCACCGCGAAGAACGAGCTCGGCGAATCTAACGCTACTATTTCCTTAAATTTCGACAGTAAGTACCACGTAAAATCGTCAAAGCCTACCGCTGTCCATGTGTTCATTCAACAACCGACGGTCAAGTTTACATTTGTTTGCTCTCGCTTCATTTCTTTTTAACACCGCTTCCAACACACACTTCCAGTTCGCGCGTCTACGATTGTATGTTTTATTCCGTAGATACGTACAATTATCGTTGGAGAACAAATGTAAACTAGCTCGCCGTCATTTACCTCTCCATTTTTCACTCTTTCTACTTATTAGGGGTGTATATCGGTGATCCTCTATCTTCGACTCTACGTCTGTTCTTTTTCTCTCAACGTCTATCCTACTTCATGTCTCTCTTCATAGACCTTCTCTCACTTTTATTCTTTATTTTTTCTCTTCGTCCAGCCTGTTCTCTCTTCTTTTTCTTTCTTTTTTATCTCTTTGTCCATATTCTGTCTCCATCCGTACGTGTGACATTTATTTTTTAATGATTTGTCTCGGTCGAGCAATGAGCACGTATCGATTGTCGGCTCGACGGAGCGACGATATACAGCCCGACGTAATTTCTACTTTAATCCACTTTAAACTAAAAGGTAAAGGAAAATCGTCTCGCGTAGATTGCAAATCAAACAATGATTAATCCGCTGCTTAAATCGTACATTAATTACGCGATTGGCATTCCACGCTTTCGATCCGTGGGAAAAGGTACGTTCGGATCGATGCGTGAAATGCGGATCGCCTCGTGCTGACGCTTCGTTAGGTTGCCACAATCACGAACATTTCTATCTCTTCATCGCCGTGTGAATCATTGACGTAACACTTGTCACGCGATAAATACAGCAGCGATTGTTATAGACGCACGCACACATACTCATGCGTACGTTCAGGTGTGTTTGAAACTTGACCGTAACTGAAGAAACGTAGATTTACCATTGATCGAACTCGATTTAACTCGCTTAACCATTTATCGCGCTTACTAAGAAGTTGATGGAGTGGTAACGAGAATGTAAATAACAGAAACGCAACGTTAGACTATTTCCATACGTCACGATGACATCGTTCCAACGTACGAAAATAAGACGGTAACAAAAAAGCAACACGTGCCTGACGGTGCAAACAAACACAAGGACGGTAAAAGAGCAACCTAAGTTAGGAGACGTCGCGTCGCGGTTTTATAGGCGGAACGGAGTAAGCAATTTCGAGGTAAAGAGTGCAAGTGTGGGACACGGCGAAAAAACTGGAATCGATACGTAGCTCTGACCTTGGATCGAAGGGCTTAAACCTTCCGCAACCAGGTTGAAGTGGTTCGTTTGATCGATCGCTAGACCAGATGCGACAAGGCTGCGAAGGGATTAAGCGACAGCAAAGATATTGTAAAGAGGAATTGTCGAGACGTAGATCGTTTGTATGAACATAGGCGACGAGGCGCCCGTACCTGACGACGGTATTAAACCGACATTCACCGAACGACCGGTGATAAGGCAGTCAGACGACGGTAACACCATCACCTTCGAATGCCGATTAGTCGGCGACCCGAAACCAAGTGTCAAGTGGTAAGATTACCGTGCAAGCATGCATTATACGGAAGTACGTCGAGACCACGTAGAAACGATACCGGCATCTCCCTTACGATAATAATTAGTCCCACCTTTAGAAAATTGTCCCGTACTTCCGATCGCGTTGCCGTTCGAACGCACTTAGCATGCATCATCGTTTCACGCGCACCAATTAGGTATCACGGTAACGAAGAGGTGAAAGAAGGCGGAAGATTCAGCATGTCGCTGGAACTCGATCAGAAGCTGTACCACCTCGCGAGGTTAAAGATCGACAGCGTGGCGAAGGGCGACGCCGGGGAATACAGAGCGGTCGCGAAGAACAACCACGGCCAGGGAGTGGCGACGATTAACTTGAACTTCGAGGGGGGTGACAAGCTAAAGTATGCATCGGCGGTACTTCGAGCCGGGTGGCCGTCACGTTCCTACATTTCGACCTCGACGAACCTCCAAGTTTTTCGTTCCTTTGCACGAAATAGGCCGAGATTACGTATATGTAGAAAGAGAATAAGGTAAGAGAGGATAGCGCGAAACAGCTTGGAGGGAACTTGGACATTTGGTAGGGACGCGACGAGCCGTAGGACTCGAAGGACGAATTCATCTTCGGGCGAAGATTGAATCTCCGGAGAGAACCCAGCCCCGTGTGTCTGACGTATCGATTTACGCAGAATACCAGACGGTAAACCACCGCGTTTCCCAAAGAAGCCGACTATTCGACAAGAAGGGGACGTGTTGATTATGGAGTGTATCTTGGAAGCGTATCCGGTACCGGACATCACTTGGTACCAGGGCCAGAAACCGATCACCGACAGCAAACGCGTCAAGATGTCACGCAAGGCGACTGGAAAGGACGCTTATTTGCTCACGCTCGAGATCTCGAATCCGACCAAGGCCGACGGCGGAAATTACCGATGCAACGCGTTTAACAACTTTGGCGAGAGTAACGCCAACATCTCCCTCAACTTCCAAGGCAAGTCCCTCTCGACGAAACAAACTGCACGGTTCTCGTTCGCACCTCCCCTACCTTTTCCATACTTTCACTTTCCAAACGACCGTCCTTTCTCTTTTCGAACCCCTGAAACCCCTGTCTTCTGCCTTTTCCCCTACCAGCACGTTTCTCCCTGTCGAGATCGAGTTCGGCGATTAATTCTCGAGAAATTAGGACACCTACCCGCGCGAAACGTACAAACGCGTTAAGTCTTGTCGTCCTTTCTGAGAGAAGGTAAGTGTGTCTTGTGTTATCGCTCGCTAATCACAGAGTCCTTCTCTCGTTGCTTCTTAACCAGCGCGAATCCCGATCTGAATTCTCCAACAGATTCGAGAATTCAGTGGAGGATCGAAAAGCAGAAAACTAACGTATCATCTGTAATAGTTTCATTAACGCGAAACGAACAAAACGGAATCCTTCTTGACTCGGCCCTATCGCGATTTTCCAAGTCGACCATTTCGTGGAAAATCGCGATCCGGCTATGTCACTTCCGGTCCCCGATAGCCGGAAGCTGACGGTCTGCTCGCGACCGTGCTTAACCTCGGATCTTTCCAAGATGCAGAAGAAGGGCCTGGTTTCGCACCGACGTTCGTCGAGAAACCCCGCATCATTCCGAACGAAACCGGCACCTTGATCACGATGAAGTGCAAATGCAAGGCGAATCCGAAACCAGAAGTCACGTGGTTCCGTGGGAGCAACGTCGTCAAGGAATCTTCCAAGATTTCCATCAAGACGAAAACTGTAGAGGAGGATGTTTACGAGTTAATTATGGAGATCAAGGTATGTAAGGAAACGAAGAACCACCAAAGGACGACGGATATCGAACGGAAATATTTGCAGGATCCGTCAGCACCGGACGGTGGCACTTACAGGTGTCACGTGAAGAACGAATACGGCGAGAGCAACGCTAATCTGAACCTGAACATCGAGGCCGAGCCGGAACCGGAAGGTGACGGTCCGACCTTCGTCCAGAAACCGCGCATTCAGTCCCAGGATCAGGGGAAACTCGTAATCATGGATTGCAAAGTGAAAGCCAATCCGAAACCCGAAATCGTATGGACACACGCCGGCAAGGTGGTGAAGGAGTCCTCCAAGATCTCGATCAGCGTCGTTCAAGAGAAGGAGGATATCTATTACATCAAGTTAACCCTCAGCGATCCAGGACCCGAAGATTCTGGCTTGTACAAGTGTAATATTAAAAACGCTCTCGGTGAATTGAACGCCAATCTGACGCTGAACGTTGAAAGTGAGTTCGATGCTCGATATTCTTACTCTACACATGTATATTCGAAACACTCGTTTATCTATTATCCTTTCAGTTATACCTGTGATCAAGGAAAAACCAAAAGTCATAAAGATCGTGAAGAAGAGAACCGTCGTGGTCGAGTGTCACGTCCTTTCCAAGTTTACGCCAGAATGTACTTGGTTCAAGGAAACGCAAGCAGTGAAAGAAGATACAAGGCATAAAGTGCACGTGGAGCAAGTGAAGGAAGGAGAATTCGCTGTGAAATTAGAAATCGAGCAAATCACATCTTCCGACAAGGGTACCTACAAGTTAGTGGCTCGAAACGAGAAAGGAGAGGCAACGTCCCAGGTCGTGGAGGTGACGGAGATTATGGAAGAAGGCGAGAAACCAAAGATAGTATCCGGCTTGAAGTCGGCGGTATGTTTTACAATATTTCGTAGCTCTCTGTGCTTGCATTCCAATTTGGAAACACACCTCTCGAACAAATACGCGTGATCGTTGTGTTTCAGACGATCGAGGAAGGTAAATCGATCGAATTTATCGCCAGCCTTTCCAAGCAAGATCGCAAAGTTACTATCACGTGGTACAGGTGAATAAATTGTTTGAATTGACCGTAGTACCAGTTAAACGCTGCCACCTCCCGCAAATTCGTTCAGATCTGATGAATTCTTTTCAACTTCTGCAGAGATTCTACGGTAGTGAAATCTGACAAAGATATTATGATATCCTTCAATGGTACAGACATGAAAATGACCATCACGTCTGCTTCTACTTCACACTCGGCAACCTACAAAGTTGTTGTCAGCAACGAATTCGGTCAAGATGAATCGTCCGCACGGCTCGTCGTCAAGGTATGAAATTCGAGATTGAACGGCATTTTCTATCATTTCCCCTACTCTTTCAATGTTACACCGTTCGTTACGTTGCGTGGTGAAACGTTAAAAATCCCCGATGAAATTTGTCGTTCGAACAAGTGTCCCCCCTTTGAAATCTTGTGCTGTCCAAAATTCAATTCACCCGGGAACAATTGTTGAAAGTACGATACAGTATGTACCCTTGAATGTTGCATGCAATTCCTTGTCCGTATTGTAGAAAAAGGAGGAAAAGAAGAAAGAGGAGGAAGAGGAAGAAAAGAAGAAGAAGGTTGAAAAGAAGGAGGAAAAGAAGGAGGAAGAGAAGAAGGAGGAAAAGAAGGTGGAAAAGAAAGAAGAGAAGAAGGAGGAAAAGAAAGAAGAGAAGGTATCGAATACTGTTGTTGTCCTACTTGTAATATTTTGCCACTATCTAAATGACTTCTCTCCCTTGCTGTTTGTCCACCCTTTCTCCAACTGCGTAAATACCCGTAATTAACACGTGCTACACTTATCTTTCACGTGTACACTCAGACATATCATCACACAGACAAACACAAAATGATACTTGTAACAGTAACTGCAAAGAAAGCTGCGTTTGTTTTCGTACGCGCGACAATTCGGCTCTTTTGAAATGCATTTCGATATTGCGATGCGAAAGGTAAAAAATTCGATCTGGAGCGACGACGAAGGAAGCGTCCTCGAAGAGGACGACGAAGAGGAAGAGGCGGAGGAGGAGGAAGTGGTGAGTGTAATCGAGTCCAGCATCGCGGAGCCGATTATCGAAGAACCAGACTCAGAAACAATTTCACAAGTAGAGGTACACACATACACGCTACACGTGCTTACACAAACATACGTATACCTTTCAATTTTTTTTTTTACCAAGGACCGTCTTTTTTGAAACGCAAAAATTTATCAGCATTTTTTCCGATTATTTTCAAGGACAAACCCGACAACAGACCGAATGGTATCGACAAACCTGGTTCTAAGAAGGTACGAACAAATTCTTTTTCAACCTGGAGATTATTACTTCTACAAAGTAATCGAGAATTTTTCAATTTTTTACTTTACACCACGTATACATTTATAAATACAAATTACAAAAGCACATTACCCTTTGTGCACAGCCCCTTCGATCCCTTGTGGTTGTTACGTTTGCAAATGCTTTGTGCTCCCTCCGTTTTTATCACACCCACGTCGCAAGCAGGCAAACAACCGGGATGAATTAAAATATTATTCAACGTTGTTGATAATGTGACGAATATTGACGCAACTGTGTACTTTTCTGTTGCAGAAATTGGAAGTTTTACAGGTGAGTGAACAGTATCGAACATGTTATCTGGATAAAGTATGCGCTCGAATTATTATCGGACCGGCTTTTCGATTGCTTTGCGAACAATTCGTCGACACGGCTTTTACGCGTACGTTGCATATTTCCATCACATTTTAGCGAGATAACGCATGAATTTAACGAGCACAATTATTTTTTCAGCTTTTACTGGATTAAGAACTTGCAAATGCTTTTATTAACGAACTTTCTCATGTTTCTTATTTTTCAGCGATAACCATTTTTATCCTCAAGATTTGCGTTAAGATGCTTTTAATGCTGCTTTAAAATTTCTTTCTTTCAGCAATATTATTTTATGTTTCGCGCACAATACGCATAATACTTGAGCTTTTAGCAAAACTTTTATTACCCTTACCCTAGAAGCTGGGCTATGTATACTTCCTTGAAAATTTCACTTCTCTATCCTTTCTCCTTTCTTTCTCTTTCGCTTTATTGACTGCATGCTTTCTCGCTGTGTTTGATTTTACAATGTAGAGTTTTATTGTTACGCATTTCAGCTTATTTATAAAGATATTACGCGAAGATATATGTGAAATTGTGCATAGTATGAAAAAATTGTATGCAATTTTGATAAAGGAAGGCTTGTAAAGGTGAGAATGTTTTACTTATATCGTAATAATTAACAAACGGGCTGATATCGTGTTATCTTTGTGTAGAAGAAACCAGAAGAAAAGAAAGTCGAAGAAAAGAAGGAAGCTGAAAAGGTAATTATTTTAAAAATCAACACTGAACAATTGGAACGCGCAAATTCTATAATTCAACCGAATCAAATTTGTTTTCACAGAAGAAAGTTGTGAAGAAAGAAGAAGAAAAGAAGGAGGTAAAGGTACGGTTTCCTTTTAATTGATTACCTTTGTTTGAATACTTCAATATTTTTGTCGTCTCTACGGTTCAATTCTCCATATTCCAGGAAGCCACGTTGAAAGCGGAAAAAATGGTATCTCGCAAACAGTCTATCAGTAGAGTAAGTGTGATAATTTTCTTGAAAATATTGGCAAAAAGAATTGGTACTAATTTATTTCTGTTTCTTTTTCTTTAATTTCACAGATAGAAGAATTACGGACGGAAAGCCGACGAAGTTCTCTGGTGTCGACCGAAGAAAAGGTTAAATATCGTTCGCTTCTTAATAAACGTAGCTAGGAAGTGCAACCGTTCGCTTCGCAAAAATCCCCGGCTGTAGAAATCCAACAGTTTATTTATTTATTTTTTTATCCTCTTCTCTTAATACGTAGATGCTCGATGATGGCCGCAGAACCCCGCGACGCTTTTCTATCCAAAAGGTACACGAGTACTGAATAACAGTTAAGCTTAAAATAAGTAACATCTACCCGTGGATACCGTTGATATTGAACGATTGCAAAAGTTCGTGCCCGATTTTCAAAGGTGGCGAGAACCTTATCGATTCCTATCGAAAGATACACCGCTTGTGTTTCATTTTCAAATAATTATTCATTTCATTCCATTTCAGTTTCAAATTAAATCTGCTCTTGTTCTATAATACTTTCAAATCGGGCACGAACTTTTGCAATCATCCAATATTATGTTAAAGAAATTTCAACGTTTTCCATTCTTCTGATATCTGATAACTTTATTTCTATGTCTAATCAGACCGAAGAAGAAGTCAAGACGGAAAGCCGACGGTCTTCCATTGTCGAAACGAAAGTGTCAGCAGAAAAGGTAGGAGAAATGTTTCATCTCCTTTTATTCTTTAGTAATTAATACACGCAAAGGATTATCGTGTTTGTAAACAATTGAAAGGACAAAATTGTTGTTACGGACAGGAACAGTAAGTACCACGTGTGATGTTTGACCTTCTTGCAAACGACACAAGAAGGCTCGTAATATCTAGTACTTAGTGTTTTTGTGGTATGCGTGTACTCATACGATTGTTCCATCCAAGAAGAGGTTCGTAGGAAGGAGAATTAGAAGGAAACGTTAAGCACACAAAAGTCGTACTTTTCGAGAAAGAAATTTTCTAATTTGTTCATTTTCTTTCTTTTTGTTTTATTTATTTTAAATTTCTAGGTAGATAAAGTGACTCCGATGTTTAAGCCTGCATTAACACCAACACAATACACAAAGGTACACGAAACATTACATCTTCACCTTACGATTTCATTCATAGTATTCGTGTAAAACATAAAACTCGTGGCAAACATTAAAACACGCGTTATCCTGTCATTGTAGATTCTACCAAAAGTGAATGTTAAACATTACGAACCGGAATCTAGCGATGAAATAGAGGTAAATTATTCGTCGAAAAGTGTACGATTTAATGTTACAGTTAGAGATAGAAATACTTACGAAAAATCGCATTTGTAGGATATTTGGGCCTCGGTGGCAAAAGAGCCTGAAATAAGATCCATTAGAAAAAAAGAGGTACACGATGTTGATTTTATAAAGTTGAAACTTGCAATTTTTAAGTGATACAACGACTAACTAATTGTACTTAAATATAATTGTAGGACACTCCAATCGTAAAACGTTTATCTATTACGCAGAAATCTCGTGCGATACCCAACGCTGAGGTAGATATCGTTTCTATAAACTGTCGTCGCGTTAGAGTGGTTTTTTCTATTTCTCTTTAACGTGTAAAATTCTTTATAGAAAAAGCCACAACCAGATCACGCTAGACGCGACGAATTGCCAGTTGTTAAACACGAGGTATAATACACAACGAACGAACTAATTCTTTAATTACCTCTTTCGAATTCTTTCTTACTCATGGAGATGTAATTTTAGGATGCACTCACCGCATTACACAAGCCTACACCACATTCACGCAAACCTAGTAAAGCAATCGAGGTACACAATTTACGATATAGTTAGAGATTGTAGTTACTAAATAAGAGTAATTTTAGGTTTCCTCTGAATCACGACCTAGTGCACGCGACAAGAAATTAACCAGAAACGGCGAGGTACACAACTCATCTGCTATTAATTCTTTCGGTCACGCACAATCATCTTACCTTAAATATCCTCTTTGTTTTATTATAGGATAAGACAAAATCTAAAGTTAATTCGCGATTACACGAACCGAATGACGAAATAGAGGTAGATTATTATTATTTTTTTTTTTTGTAACGTACAAGCGCCGCATTAAAAAAGCAGTATTAAGAGGTGAACAAATTCTAGGACATTTGGGCGGGTAGACCGGAGGATTACGAAATTAAATCCATAAGAAAGATAGAAGCACAGGGTATACCAATGACAACAACTAAATCATATGTTCAAGAACCGAAAGATGAAATAGAGGTAGCTTTTATGTTTTTCTTGTTTTTTATTCGTGTAAAATTCTGCTCAAAATTTATGCGGATAAGTGTATAAATTTATCGGGTGTATAATTTATAGGACATCTGGGCAGATAGGCCACAGGAACCTGAAATTAAATCTATCTGGAGAGAGGTAGATAATCACTTTTGAGAAATACGCGTTCGTTCGTTGACAATTTAACAAACAAACATTTAATCATTTTAGGCACCACAAAAAACTATCACAGACTTATCGCAAACACAGTACACAGCTGCAAAGGTACATACATACACACATATGTACATACATACATATATACATACGTCGTAAATCTATCATTGTAATATATTAATTTAATTTTTTTTTTTTTTTATATCAAACGAACACATTTTAGGATACTGGCGAACCGAATCTGAACGAATCGAACGACAAACCTGACACGTTGAAAGATAAATCAGAAACACCGTTACTAAAGTCGACCGACAAAGTAGAGGTAGAAGAGCAAAGATTTTCTCATATTTGTTAACGCGTGAACACTCGAGTAAAGAGTATATTCTTTTAGGAGGTGACTAAACCGAAAGTTAAAAAAATTCGTAAAAAGACTGAAACGGATAAGGTACATGTACTCGTCTAATTTTCGTGCAAATTAACACGATAAACAACATAAATATACGACACGCAACGTTACCTCGATATTATTTTGATCATTTTAGAAAGGGGAAGCGAAACCGAAATCTACCTCTCGCAAACTTGACGATGCGAGCAAGGTATTTTTGTTTATTTTATTTTTTGTTTTTAATCATTCAAATCGTCGAACACACACGAAGCACGTTAAAAATTTTTTTCTTTCATTTACAATTTTAGAAAAAAGAACCAATCAAAAGACGTAGGTCATCGGCAAAATCAACGGAGGGGTCTAAGGTACAGGGAATAGAGAACAAAATAGTTTATAGCATCTCACGAATTTGTCGCAGTTCTTCCATTTGTTTATATTTCATTTTTTATTTCTTGTACTTGTTATTCATTCGTATGAATATTATCCAGGACGGAAAGCCTACGTTAGATTCAAAGCAAAAGGATACTATTCCCAACGACGTGCAGGTATGTAAATCTGTCGCTTCGATTTTCACTAATTCTACCTGTTGGCTGTGCTAACGCAAAGATTGGGACGAGCAACGTGTAAATCTGATTATTTCCATAATTTTGTAGAAGAAGGAAGTCGTCGCTAAAGCTAAGATCGTCGGGAAGGAAGAGAAGAAGGTAGCCAAGCCATCACCAGTTTTATTACTATACATATACTTTTTTTCACACATATAGACATCGTTACGAACATATCATGTAAACATATTACACGTTAAATTCACGTCCGTTCATTTTAGGAGGAACTCAAACTCACGTCCAAAGTAGAAGAATCTAAGGTAGATAGAATGCATACAACAGATGTAATAAATACACTGTACATTAATCTTGGCCATTCAGACATGTACCTCACACTGTACGATTGATTTTTAGAAAACAGAACCCTCGAAACCACAGACCACACTCGGTAAACCCGAGGAGCCTAAGGTACACAGTACACACAATTTTTGCCTCCTATAACACGATACAGTACCTTTTTTTTTTTTTTTAAACATTATCGACAAGTTCGATACAAGAGACTGTTAACTTCTAGAAAGAGGAACCTGCCCCGAAACCCAAGACTCTCCTCGGTAAACCCGAAGAGGCGAAGGTACAGAGCAATACGTTATACCTTTTTTTACTTTTTTTCGCCTACACATTTTTCGTTACGAACACTGCTCCTGACATTTTTACCTTTTTATTTAGAAGGAAGAACCTCCTGCGAAACCTAAGGCCACACTTGCTAAACCTGTGGAGGCAAAGGTAGATAAGAACGCGTACACCTTACTTTTTTTACACGCAACATTTTTATCTACAAGTTGCAAACACACGAACACGTATAGTCACGTTAATTGCTTTTTTAGAAGGAAGAACTGCCTATTCTGAGAAAGACCACGCTTGGTAAATCCGAACAGCTGAAGGTACACGAATACATACTTACGACAGACGAAATTATCGCACAGATCAGAAAATTTTTCACCAGCGTGTCGATCATGTAACTTTTCTACCTAAACTTCTCATTTCGCGAATTAAACGAATTTCCTTTCAGCAGAGACTAAGCTGAATCGTCATACTTCGCCGTGTAACAACTTTTTTTTTCAGCCACCATTATGATTGTATCACCGTAACCAGAAATACATGTAACAGTTCATCGAATTACAGTTTGTCACGAATCATAATTAGCAAAATTTGTCGAAGCTATTTTTCTAATTCGATTTTTCCTGTTCTCCTTCGCAGACGGAGGAACAAGCAAGGAAGCTCAGTCTGAAAGCTGGAGTAAAGGTAAATAGCAGTGACACGCTGGATGGACCGATTGCCAATTGATTCATCTGAACGAAACCGTTGTTTTTTTTTGAATTACAGATCGAGGAGGAGGCGAAGAAGTTGAACAAGGTGGAACTTAAAGTGAGTACCGTCTGGTTATATCGAATAAATTGCGTATAATTAACAGAACGATTCGTATACTCGGTACTGCTTGTGAAATAGTTCGATTATGCTCGAAATTGGCATCGATATTTAGTGGTTGGAAATTCTTTCAAACAAACGATGTATTGAATACAGCCAGTGGAAACGAAGACGAGCAAGGAGAAATCAGGACTACGTAAACCACCGAAATACGAAATTAAAGCCGAGAGCTTTAAGTTCGTCCAACTTAAACCGGTTCGAAAGGAGCCTAAACAGCCTCAACAGGCTGAAAATGGCACTGTGTTTGAGTTAAAGGTATTCCCGTGAAAGGGAATCTAAATCACACGTATATTCTCTCTCTTACTTATTTCCCACGAAAGACGTATCTTTCTCCTAATTTCTCATCACATATTCTTTCTTACAAAATCAACTTCTTCGCACTATCAAAATTCGTTCCTTTCGTATCTTTCTTCTCGTACTATACTCTTCTTCTTCTTCTCTGAAAACTTTCTACGCTTCGTTCTTATTCTGGATGTCGATAACAATGATATAACGTACTGTTCACTTCTCAAGACTCTTTCCAATTTCTCCTCACTCTCGCAAAATCTAAAAACTCGGCAGATCGTTAACAAAACTGATTAATTCAAGAATCTGCCAAATATCTCAGCTGGCTGTTTATTAAAAAAAAATATCTACTCTTCGAATGGGATCTTCTAATGCTGAAATCAATGTTCTATCTAGTGATGGGACTGACGACGAGTCCTACTTCAGCTACTGTTTGTTACAAGATTATCCCGATTAATGTAAATGTGACGTACCTTTAAATTTCTATTTTAACTATGTACATATCTTATTATTGTATCGGTCCCATCGCTAGTTCCCTCTATCGCTCTTTTACGAACATCTTTCGCACTCGTTGTACGACCGAACTTGAAATTAATCTACACTTGATGAAACGCGCAGAAAGTCGAGAAGGTGGAAAAGACGGAAGCTAAGAAAGCGAAAACGACGAAGGGCGCGAAGGAGAAGAGTTACGAGCTTCCGGAGATCCCAGATTACGAACGACCAGTTCTAGAGAAGCCACAGGAATTCGATTTCGGCGATCGTGCGCCTCGAGACAAAACCAAGCTCGAGAGACCTGCCACACAGGTAAGCGTTACACGTTACACGTAGTGCGTACAGTTTAAACTGAGAAATTGAACTGGATTCGACTAATCTCGTGTTTCTTTTCTCGGGGCGAGAGTAGAAGTTCGATTCTAAGGTGAGTAATAACGGTTGGTTACTAATACGAGAATAAGAAAAGGATTTTGCCAAATTGCTGCTTCGCTTTACGTCAGAAACTGTAAGAATTTTGCAACGTCTAGGCTATAAGTACGGTCCGATCGAGGCTCGTGAAAGGTTTCGCAAGCAGAGATATGATCGAAAAGGATCGCGGCAATTATACGATCTTTGTGCGTCCGATCGTTCTCGGGCGTGCATTTCGAGTTCCAGAGATAGGCGTCAGAAATAGGCGGTAGAGCATTAAATCAAAAGAGCGATGATTGTCCTCGGCGATTCCTTGGGCACTAATATTAATGAAAATTCGCGATCCCAGGGTCGCGCGAGATGCGGTGCGGTGACACGAAATCCTTGCAGGCAGATTGGCAAGGGGTCTTGGTCTAGCTTCGTCTACTCGTCGAAGATCCCCGACGCAAATATAGTATTCTCTCGTAATCCTGCACAACCGTAATTAACGCAACACGGTCTCGTATACCAGAGCTAATGATCGAACCGAACCGAAGAAAATCACCGTTTGGCAACCAATGATTCTCCCCCGTTCGCCGTTTCTACCACCACCTCTCTACGTCCGGATACTTGACGATAGAGGGGGAACTATTTTGGCAAATAACTGCTCGTATATCACCCCCCTTTGGATCCCTGATTTTTCGTCTTGAAAATTAGGATGGAGAAAATGTCGATAGCTATTTTCGGTGTTATTGCGTCCCGCCCGTGCCCGACCATATCTCTTCGCTTTGATTTCTCCCGAGCGATTCGATTCAGTCTTAATCTTCGTACGATCGCGATCACGTCCTACAAGTCCAACACCACCGCGAACTTTTTAACCATTTCGATTCTTGGTAAATTCGATCGTTACCTTACCTCCTCTTCTCCTTTCTTTCTCTTTTTCTCTTTCTTCTTCTTTTCTACCAACTTCTCCTTTTTGCAAATTCTTCTCGTTTCGATACGCACCACTCGACGGACGAGAATGCTTTAGCGATCGATTGCTTATTTTCCTCGAGTTTGAAACGCAACCATGTTTGTCTGATCGTTGGTTTTCTCGTGATCTTAGCCAAAGGTGCCAGAAATCAAAGCACCCGAGACACCGAAGATCGAAGTGATCAAGGACGTGACTCCAGCGGGAAGTAGAAAGAGCTCGCTCGTACCCGGTAGTGGCACGACCAGTCGACGGGGTTCCTTGATACCGCCGGAAGAATTGGGTCGCAGACCCAGTTTGATTATCAGTGACGAGGTATGTTACCAGCTGTGTTTCTCCAAGGTATATCTACTACACTTTTTCGCAAATCGAGTGACCAGCTGCAACGGTGTCGTACTTTCACGCGTTATTCTTCGTCGCGAGTTGGGAGTGTATTCGACGATACTCTCGCCGATCGATATCGTTGCAGCTATATTCCGCGAAGAAGTGCAAAGCGATTTGTTCCGGAGGGGTTCCGGAGTTCGTCCAGGCGGCGGAAGATGAGATTTTTTGGATCGGTAACGAATTTTATCGTGAAATTCGTTAATCAAGGTCTCTTTGTCAAATTGCCAAGCAATGTTCTTAATAGCCCGTGATGTCTAATACCTTCCCAAAAATAAACGCGTTCGGGCCTATTTTCGTGCAATTACTCATTACTAATTTTTGATTCGCGGTAGGCAACTGGGCGTGTCGAAAATGTGAAGTCGGTGATACATCATAAACGACGACGGACAAACCTTTGAAAGGTTCCGAAATCTGTAACGTTTCGACCCCGGTCCAAGTTGGCTGGGAAAAGTAACGGAACAAATCGGCTAACGTTTCGAGCGGAACACTCGCTGGTTACTCGCGGTCTCGATCTCTTCTTTCCAAGTTCGATCGAAGTTCCCATCGAATCTGATAAAATTGAGGTCGAGAGTAACCAGGAAAGCACGTAAACGAAGTTTTGAAACCTAGAAAAAGGTTAGCTCCTGTACAGAACTAGATAAAAGCGTAGGTAGAACAGTGGCTACTGCTGGTTAGCCCTAGAATTGTGGGAGTTCTTTTTTTGAGTTCTGTAGCAAACGTCGATGATTTAGTGATCCCAATCGTGATAGTCTTAGAGCTAGTTGTTGAATCACGTGAACCCCCGACGCGCGTTTCTCTGGCAACGATGAAACGACGTGTCGGGTGTGACACGTTGATATTAGTGTCAGCAAAGCTAGTACATAGCATCCTACTCGTGAATCGTCCAAACAGCCCAGCTTCTGAAAAACCACACTCCCCCTACCAAAAAGCCCTTCTTTTCGTCTTTCGCGAGACAATTCTAGCGACGAGTCCACGTGAAGAAAATTTCAACGTGGAAAGGTAAAGGCGAACTTAGGAAGAGTAAAAGAAAGCGTAAGGATGTTCTTCGTTGCACGAAGAGGTGTATAGAAAATAAGGCGTGTACGTAGACGCACAGCGACTTTCCAAACGACCACGGATTAGTAAAAGACAATTTGATTCGTAGGAGAATAGAAAGCTGCGACCTGGCGAGGTGGTGGACGAGCGCAAGGTGAGAAAAATCACTGAAAATGGAAAAGCGAATGCCTCGTCTGCAACCTTACTCGACTACCAATGCACTTGTTTCACTTGTTTCACTTGTTTCACTTGTTTCACTTGTTTCACTTTCACTGGCACGTTATTTCTTTCACACACACACACACACACACACGTACACACAAATACCACCTATTGGAACTTTGAACGAAGAGATCACTGGCACGTTATTTCTTTCACACACACACACACACACACACACGTACACACAAATACCACCTATTGGAACTTTGAACGAAGAGAATCTCCACGGATATTTGATCTTTCGCAGTAGTACGTATCAACGATATTTCAGCCTCTTCGTTCAAACCTGCCTGCTCACCACTCTCTATCTTCTACTGCCAATTTACTTACCGAGATTACATCCGTGAGCTCGCGCCTATCGAGCACGTCGATTTTTCCTCGCGTCGAATGAATTATAAATCGGATTATAAATCGAATCGAAATGGAAAATGCGTGGATCGGGCGCGAGATCATTGCCGCGAGCCGAGGTTTCCGTGGAAACCTCCGCTCGGTGTTGTCTCCTCTATAATTTAATAATTATTCACGTTGAAACATGCACCATTGCACCGTTGCACCAACGCACTACTGCACCTGGCACGGATCTGTTGCAAACGAGTCTATCAGCACTGTATATTCGATTATTGATCACGAACACCATTTAATATTAATACCGTAAGAATGTTAGTATTAATAATAATAATAACAACAACAACAACAACAACAACAACAACAGCCACACTAGAGCAACGACAAGAGCAAGAACCGTTGGTGTTACAAGAGCAACCACAACGGTCACAAGAATAATAAGGAAAGAAGTATATCGGAGGCGTGTCTGGCGCGAAACGAACATTCGGCCGATCTTAAATCATCGGTGTATAAGGTTTCGAATTCTCTCTGGCACAGATCGCCGCTCGTAGATTATATTTTGGCAAACATTGTCCCGAAAGGACAGGCATCGGCGTTAACAAATGCCTAGACAAGCGACAAACATTTACGGCACGTGAATCGTGACTACTCACGAAGACACCACTGACGTTCGTGTATATATACACGGTT
>NW_017101002.1:731207-742960 GCF_001263275.1 Habropoda laboriosa
TCGTTTCGTGCTCGTTTCGTGCTCGTTTCGTGCTCGTTTCCCGCGGGACACGCCACTCGTTCTCAGGCCGATTTTCTCGAATCGAGTATCGAGTCGCAACTCTTTCCAATCTCTTTTCTAGAACGCGATAAATCGCTATATCAGGCACACGCTAAACTATACTCTATGCGAAATTGCGTACGTCGGCTGATTTAACGGTACACCTGCATTGACTGCACAAGCGTCCCGCATACGGACAACCCCCCGAATTAACTTCGACGACCTTGTGATTTCACCGCTCCCCCCATTTTTTCGGAACCCTGTACAATTTTCTCTTCCTCTCCTCTCTACCTTCTCCCCCAGTTCCTCTGGTTTTTTTTTCTTTCGTTTTCTCAACTTTACCGCTTCGAACTTGCGGTAGCCTCTCCCCGAAATCATTTTTTTTGCCTCCGTTTCATGCACCGTTCAATCAGGATACCGATAAGGGATACCAGACGACTAACCGAAGTACACTCAGAATGCTGACCCACGTCTCTATAATTTTTTGCAGTTGGGAAGGTTACGCCCCGGCGAGGTGTTTGACTCTAAGGTGAGATTTGTGTTCGCTATAACACAAAGCTTACCTGCCAAATTCTCTTTCTCGGCCACAATTTTTTTCTCTCCCACTACTTTCATACTTGACTTTTTCAATTTTTTTCTACCGCCCACACCTGCCCCCCAGCCACGAAGGATTTGGATTGGATTTCCGTGAAAAACAGCTATATCATACAAAGAGCAGTTTTTTTTAACAGTGACAAACTAAAACCAGCCGATTGTTAAACTCCTAGACGCAGGAAACGCAGAAACAATGCGCCGCATATCACCAAATGGAACGCCGATAATATTCATTTTGCGACTACACCACCTTTTTTTTTAGCGACATTTTTTGAAGCTGTCACCGCTGCTGCCCGCTCCCCGCTATATACAATATCTACCACCGAGGCCCAATTTATACGTATTCGAGAGAGTACACTGGCAATCGGACGAGTAAATTCGTCTCTTTACTCTTTTACCCCTAACAAACTCTCGAGACCCACCGAAATATCAACGCCCGCCCGATTTTACTCTGTTTTCTTTTTTCATTTTTCACGCACCACGTACAGAATAAGTCCGGCCGTCCTGGTGCGCTGCAGGGGAAAGAGGTTAGCCAAAATTACTCTCGCGTTCACTTCTTTTTTTGTTTTTTCCTTTCGACGCAGAGCTCCGAATTGTTCGCAATGCGCGTCTGTACATACTTTGGCAAAAAATATCATCGAGCTTCCGGTCGTTCCTCGACCAGCAACCGAGCTCCTCTGCTCAGTCGACGATGCCAATTTTCTCCACGAATGCTCCGTTTAACGTAACGACAATACGCAGTCTCTCGTCGTCTGAGCACAGCAAGTTTGCAGTCGGAACGTCCGGGTGGCTAATTTGTATAAACGTGTGCTTAGTTCGAGCGAATACTATGTGTATCCAGAGAGTAGAAATTAGACGGTGGTAAGAAATGTCTACTCTAGTTAGTGTTTGATCTTGTAGAAATTTGTATTTGTTTCTTTTTTTCTGTGAAAACGTTCGTGTACATATGTATTACCGTTCGTGTTTGAAGTAAGTAGCGTGTTACGTGGTTCGGTGTCGAACGGGCCGCAGTAGTACGAGCGTACTTTAGTCGGACAGCCTCTATAGGACCTTCCCTTCGATCAGACGAAATATTGAAGATTCAACGGTTACACGGAAAAACAAAACTACTATGGCCTATTTGACAATGGATACACGTGTGTAAAGTAGAAAGGAGTCTTGCTTGTTCTGAACATGTGATACGTAATCCTAATTCTCCACGAACGAAAGTAGTATACGTGTAATTAGAATTGATCGTGCTCGTCGTATGTGTCAGCGGCGATAACCATAGGTACGACGTTCAATTTCTCTTGTACCATCGAGCAAATCTTCTATCGTGTCGTCGTACCCGTGTATATTGTACGTAAAATTCGACCTGCCCTCATGTAAATAATCGACGTAAATCGAACCCGGTAATCGAGTCGCGCGATCAATCGTGCCGATAGTAATTCCGATTAATCCTAGTCCCTCTCCCTACCCGCCCGCCTAGATTCATTCTTTGAAATTGTCAACTGTGTCTCTCTCTTTCTCGCTCTCTTTGCCTTTTCCCCTCCGTACATCTCCGTCTTATCGGTTCTTCTCCTCTTATATGTATGTATATGTGTAATTAACCATGCCTTATGTATCACAATTGTATCTAACAGCGACGCGGCGTGACGAGAATCGACAAGGCCCGTAAGCGTCACGAAACTTCCATTCAAGCGATGCAAATAAAAGGATCGAGAAGCTTTCTTATTTGCACGCGTCGTCGTTGTAGTATTCCAACTGTATCTGTAAGACGTATCGATCGACCGTGGTTCAAATTGCCAAGAGATACGTACACACGTAACGTAGAAAAGAACGCTGTTGATCGATGCGACGAACAACGGTTCCCAAGTTTTAATGCGTGCATACTTATCGTTCGTTACACGTATTACGAAACGAACATCGTATTAAGACTTAATCTCGTAGCGTTAGGTTTAACCTTGTGACTGATCAATCGGTGAGAACAATTCAGAACCAGTGGTTCGGCATCGATCGAGTAAAACACTCCCACTAGTACTCGTAACTCGAAAAAGCTCTTTGTTATGTGTGTCCTACGTGTACCTTTTACCCACTACGTTGTACCATCGACCACCCTGGTTTCTTTCTCTTTACAATCGAACAAACTGATCGCGACGCTTTTTGCATTGGAATGTTGTCGTAAACGCGAAGCATAGAACCATAGAACCAGGGTGGGAAAGTATACGATTACGTGCAATGCTTCCTTCCTTTCGTCTAAGCTTTCGTCCAAGGATTCTACTCGAGACACTGTCTGGTGAGAAAAGAAAAAAAGAAACAATTAGCGTTTAAACGAATGGAACGAAGAGGATTCTTGATGTTACCCAGACGTGGTCAGAAACGATCGTGTCTCACTGATGGAGGCTCGCCAAAAAATACTTTGTATCAACTGGCCTCGTTTTACCACTCCGATTAGTCACTCGATATTTTGTGGTTAACACCTAGCGACTTAACGCTTCTTACTAACGACGTAGATTAACGGTGTGATTAACGCACGAATAATAAATTGCACCGCGGCATCGCATGAGAGCACCGTGCATCGAACGACAGCCGTGACTTTCGTTCTACGGGGTTTCGATTCGAACGGTTTCGAATCGACACGCGCAGGTAAGTGGACGAAAGTCGCGGACCTGCTCGTTACCGCTTGTTCGCTTTTCTCCGAATGCTTTCGATGCCTGATAAGAGAAAGGAAAAAAAGAAGAATAAGTGTGGGGGAACGGTTGACGATATCGATGATTGATTGATACAGCGTCGTCGTCCGAGCGCGGACGTCAGAAGACCCAGCGTGGCGGACCTCGAGAATAAGATCAACCAGCCTAGCACACCTCTCCGAGATGTTGGACCTCCGGGACCACCTCAAATCGTCGATGTCCAGGAATCATATTCCGCCGTTGAAGGTGGGGAGTTAATATTTTTCGTATGCAGCAGCGTATACGCGATTTGTTCCATCGATTCCGACTACGTACCGCCTTACCTGATACCTTACCTTACACAGACTCGACGGCGTATCTCACGGTTGGGGTGGAGGGCACGCCCGCGCCGACCTTCAAGTTCTACAAAGGAATCACCGAGATCATCGAAGGTGGCCGATTCAAGTTCCTTACGGACACAGAGACCAATACGATCACCCTCTGCATGAGGAAGACGAAGCCCAACGACGAGGGCACTTACAAGATCGTCGTGAGCAACATCCATGGCGAAGATTCTGCCGAGATGCAGCTCTACGTTTCCGGTATGTTCCCTTCCCTCCACAATTCCATTTTCTCGCCTCTCTTGATCCTCGATCTCGATCGTTGCTCGTAGACGCCAGTGGTATGGACTTCCGTGCTATGCTGAAGAAGAGAAAGTATCAGAAATGGGCGAGAGAGGAACAGGAACAAGAGAAGGTAGACTTGAAGGAAGTGGAGAAACCTATGCCGGCGTTGAAGAAAGTTGAAAAGGTGCGTAGCCGTCCGTTTTACGATCGAGAGAAACACTTGATTTTCACGATTAAGATATACACGTATATATCGAAATTTCAAAGTTTTTTCTCGTGAATGTTTTCAAGGAGCTTGCCCATGAATTTTATTGGTACGCATGAGATTCATTTCGTTGTAAGTCTGTTGTTGCATTTCATTCGTGTTCTCCAAGACTTGCGATGATCGCATAACAGCTCGGTACGCTACACGCATACGATTATTTGGTGTAAAGTAATATCGCTTGTCGTTGAATTAAAAATCATCGGAAGGGCAACGTCATATACCAGATAACTAATTATGAAATCGGAGAATCGATCGTAGAGAGTATCGATCACACTGTTACGTTGTATGTATTTGGTAAGTAGGTGAAAGAGAAACATGTTAACCTTATCGGTGTATCTGCATTCTATTGTATGTACATATGTATATTGTTCGTCGATAATACCAGTGAATTCGTAGCGTCTTCCTTTCGTTCGGCTCTTTCTCCTTTGTACACGTTTGTCTTCGTAGTCGCTGCGCGACATTGAGATGCACGGAAGAAGCTGGTATCAAGACGGGGAGGAAATAGTGATCTTGGCGGAGGGTGAGGAAGTCCTTCGAATTTCTCTAGACAAGAAGGGTGAAACTAACTGGAGCTGGCTCAAGGTTTTCAGGCATCATCCCCCCATAGATAACTCCTAGCCCGACTACGACCAGACTTCATCTCGGACGCACTAATATTCTCTCACTTCTGTCTCTCACAGAAACTCTCACTAACCTACGTTACAACGTTATCATTTACATCGTCTCACCGCTACTTTTCATTCAAGGAGGAAAACGAAAATAAAGAAAAACAAAAGAGAACAGAAAGGATAGTTGAAGACGAAACCGACTGTTTCCTAATTATTACGAGAACACACACGCAAAACTATATTATTCACGTGTACACATAACACGTTAGTTTAGAGCTAATGCTGCGCTTACAGTCGTATCTCGTATCGTAGATGTTCACGTAATCGTTCATCGCCATTAACCAATTGTCGTCGATTAACCAGTGATTAACGACATCGCGGTTAACATTTCCATCGATTGACGTTGTTCTTGAGAGAAGAAAAAAGAATAGAAATGGTCGTTAACATTGCATGAGTAGAATACTACATTGTCGTGACAGTTCGAATACGTATGATTAATAATGCGCGATACGCATTTAAGCTCGGCTATTCGTCAATAACCTAGCAAGCATTATCTCTAAATGTTGTGTCAGTGTTGGAACGCGGATGACCCTGATGCAAAATCGAAACGCGTTTTCTTCGTCCCCGCGTTGCCGAATGTTTCTTCTTTTTCCAAATGGTTTTCCGCGTCGAAATGGTTCCGTATCGAAGAGAGAAGCTTGGAGAAAGTGGTCCTCAGGGTCGTCCGATGTTGTTCGATATCGGCGGCGATCGTATAAGAGTGGAATTAACGTGAAGGTGTGTGTGTGCCGGGCATGCAGGACGTCTTCGACATTCAGCGCAGGCCAAGTTTGCAGGAGCTAATCGCCGACTGGCCGATGCTAGCGACAAGGGTCAAAGAGAAGGTTCGCGAATCATTGTTTAGCAATTTTTTCCGTTTCATTCCACGCGCTCGATTCTACTCTTTAATCCCTTGGGTCCGCGATGCCTTTTCCTCCGAGAAATCATTTTTCGATTCGATTCACTTGTAGCCCGCTAAATTTGGCATTGCGTTCCACTTCCCCAAAGGATTAAATGTTTCGAAGAAGAGAGTAAACGCCTACACTTCCACCCTGCAACGCTTCAACCATTACGAGCAATTTCTTTCTTTTTTTTTTTCCATCGGTCCGACATAGACAATCAGAAAACGGACATTCATATCTCTCTCTCTCTCTCTCTCTCTCTCTCACGGGGAACGACGAACAGACACGTGAATTTTTTTGTCCAATTCACCAAGCTAGTACGATCGCGAGACTTTCTGTCGCGTTTTTTACTTTCTTTTGTTTCGGGTTGCTGTGCCAACGATGAAATTCTCGCGATCCTTTCAGAACAACCGTGTATGTACGTGTAATGTATGTATACCTGCTTTGGCCTGCGCTTCCTCCTCTTAGAGGAACTCGGCTTCTCAACATTTACGTCAAACCACTCGCATTAATACCACTAATATTTCTATGGATTATTCTATAAACAAAACAGATAACGCGAAACATACCTACTCGTGGCGAATGTCCGTGTGTTTCTCACGCTTTGGTTTTGCCTGCGATCAGCCTGAACGAACAAGATACCCGTATAGCCATTCAGACCTGTGATCGTAGACGATTTTTGTTATTTTATAGAATAGTGGATCTCGTAGACCCTCTCTCGCCGAATTAATTCCCGACTGGCCGACCCTGCACCATTTCACCAAGACGGAGGTTGGATCTCGTACTCCTCAACACCTTCAAATACAGTTTCACGATCGACCAGTGATCTCGCGTGATATCGACGTTTCCTTTTCTCTGTTTCTCAATTTCAATCTCGCTCTCACTCTCTCTCTCTCTCTCTCTCTCTCTCTCTCTCTATTTCTCCTTCCTCTCTATTTTTCGTCACTTTCTCGCTGTTTCTGGTCAGAATGCGAATCTCTTTTCTCTATATGTACACGCATCGCGTTTCTTCACCGACTAGATCACTCGCGCGCGATTCTTTCTCTCTCTCTCTCTCTCTCTCTCTCTCTCTCTCTCTCTCTCTCTCTCTCTCTTTTTCTTACTCTCACCTTCTTCCTCGCAAGATCTGTGCACTCGTAGAGTTCACTTCAACAGCTTCAATCTCTTCTCTCTTATACATACGTATTTATCCGTTGCAATTTTACACCTCCTTCGACGCCAGTCTTGCGTCGACTTTTTTTTACGACAAACATTTTTTACACGTTCCATCATTTTTCGTAGAATTTTCCAGCTACGATGGTTTTCGCAACGCTTCGTCATCGTCGACGAGATTTTTCTCGCAGTTTTTTTGGAAAATTTTACCAATATTTTTTTGGGCTCGTTTTAAGCGAGATCCATTTGTTTGTGGCGCCTTCGATTTTTTCACACGTTTTGACTCTTCATCTTCCTTGTATGCCTAGCAACGTTGTCGTTATTGGCGGTGTTCTTATTAGATTTGATGGTTTTCCCCACGAAAACTTTCCCCGATAACAGACTTTTCGTATTCGCAGAAAGCGGAAAGTTTCCTCAAACCACTGGTGGATCAGTATGCCAAAGAGGGCAAAGACAAAAAGGTCGTCTTCGAGGCGAATTTCTCGAAACCGAACTGCAAACCGAAATGGTTCTTCCGAAAAGACGTAAGTTTATCCTTCCACTTCATCTGACTAACTTTCGTCTAACTTGGTGTCGTTCTTTCTACAGGAGCTATTCCCTTCGGCGAAATACAAGTTCAAGAATGAGGAAGATTGTTATCAATTGATTATCACGAACCCTAAAGTTGAAGATACCGGAAAGTACTCGATTGAAATATCTGGTATCACGAGCACAGCCTTCCTCAACGTCGAAGGTTCGCACGATACGATCAACTTCTCTTACGATAATTCTCTACGATGTAACGATATCTGATCTTATTTCCTCCGTAGAACCGGACCCAACGTACACCTTCACCAAACCACTTTCCAAAAAGTCGAGCGGCTACACCAAACACGAAGTTTACATGGAATGTACCGTCAGCTCGAACCTCGCTCAAGTTACGTGGTACAAAGGAAAGACCAAGCTGGAGGTAACTACGCGAATAATAGTTTCTTCTTACGTACGGTACACGATAAAACGATCGGTACTCTCTTTCAGGACGGCGATACGTACAGTATATCGAAGGATATGAGCGGCGTGTGCCGGCTGACTATAAAGAGTGCTACGCTTGAAGATAGCGGCGAATATATTTGTAAAATTAACAAACAATCCGACAAGACTGAGACGGTTCTAACCGTCGTTGGTACGTTTCACTCTGAAACAGTATTATTTTCATCTTATTTCGTCTGAAAATTCACCGTTCAACTTCTCCAAATTGAGAACTGTCCCTTTCTCTCCGCAGAATATCCTTACAAATTCGTCAAAGTTCTCAAGTCCCAGCAAATCGTGGAAAAAGAAACGTTGACGCTGGTGTGCGAGCTCGACGATGCTGGTGGTGAGGTGAAATGGTTCAAAGGCGACCAAGAAATTGTACCCGACAAGAGGTAAGAGCCGCTTTTTTTCTTAAACTTCAGATAGATGCGGAATTTTGACGCGAACGTGACAATTATCGTACAGGGTGCAAATCAAAGAGGACGGCAGGAAGAGGAAGCTCATCGTCAAAGACGTAAAAGTCACCGATGCTGGTCTCTACTCTTGCGTGAGCAATGCCGACAAGACTGAAGCTGAAATAGTGATAAGCTGTGAGTAGGGATATACGTACATATATCGGGACCTACAGATGAAAATCTGGACGACTAAAGTGGGCTGACTTTTTTTTAGACGCGAACCGCTTCAACAAGAAACTGAAGGACACGGTAGCTGTAGAGAGAGAAAAGTTGGTGCTCGATGTAGAACTTCAAGACCAAACTGCACCCGCGGTGTTCAAGTTCAACGGCAAAGAAATCGAACCGAACGACAGGATCGAGATCAAGAATTTGGGCGGTGGCAAGCATCAGTTAGTCTTCAACCGAGTAGAAATGAGCGACGACGGTGAAATCACCTGCGAGAGTGGACAGTTAACGAGCAGCTGCAAGCTTACCGTGAAGAAAGGCGAGAGCAAACCTATCTGCGAAGTACCTGATAAAGTGGAAGGTCCTTGCAACGCACCGATCGTATTCGTTATACCGTACAAGAGTAAGTTCTCGTCCTTTCGATATATACCTTTCGCTATTCGCAATACCGTACGATTTGCGTCTTTTCAGTCGAGGGCACGAAACAGAGCCAGGTGGAAGCTAAACTGTTGAAAGACGGAAAAGCGCTACCGTTGAAGGAAGTGGAGATAGTCGTTAGTGAAGATAAGATCACTTTCAAGATCAAGAAACCTTCTCGTGATCAATCTGGTGTCTACCAAATTAAGATTGGTAACAGCCAAGGAGAGGAAGTGAAGGATGTACATATTAACATGCAAGGTGAGGGTTCTAGCTCTTCTTCTCGACGTTTCGCCGTCAACGGACGATTGCAGTACAACTTACAACTGTAAAAATCTTGTTTAGACGTACCATCACCGCCCACGGACGTTGACGTTAACGAGATCTTCCAAAATTCCTGCGTGGTGTCGTTCAAACCTTCCAAGGACGACGGTGGATCCCCTATCGTGAAATACGTGATCGAGCGCCTCGATCTCAGCTTGAAGGCGCAATGGGACAGCGTTGGAGAAGTGATGCCCGGCGAGAAATGCGTCTACAAAGTTCAAGATCTTGTCGCGAAGAAAGAGTACAAGTTCCGCATAAGAGCGGTGAACAAACTTGGCTCCAGCGAACCAGCGATGTTCGCTAAACCGGTTCTCGCGAAGGATCCATGGGGTGTGTGGTGAACGATAGCTCGAAACGAAAACGAAGCTTCCGAGAAAAGTGAAATAACGACGTTTGTTTCTTGTAACAGATGAGCCAGGTAAACCAGGGAACGTGGAGGTCGTGGATTGGGACAAGGATCACGCTGACTTGAAATGGACGAAACCGGAGAACGACGGCGGAGCACCGATCACGGGCTACATAATAGAGTACAAAGAGAAGTTCGGCAAAGAATGGGTGAAGGGTAAGGAAATCGAAGGCGACGTCACGGAAGGTACCATCGACGGCCTGAAGGAAGGCACGCAATACGAATTCAGGATCAGAGCCGTGAATAAAGCCGGTCCTGGTGAACCTTCGGACGCCACGAAACCGATCATAGCTAAATGTCGATTCGTCAAACCGTACATCGTTGGCGACGGCCTGACCAACCTGATCGTGAAGAAAGGACAAGTTATCAAGTACGATATCAAGTATGCCGGTGAACCCGAACCGGAGGTGCATTGGTTCCTCGGTCAGAAAGAGCTGGTCCAAGATTCCGCGGAAAGAATCACGATCGACAAATACGAAAGAAACACGGTGCTGACCGTGAGAAAGACGACTAGACCAGATTCAGGCAAATACAAGCTGGTTCTATCCAACAGCTCTGGAACCTGCGAAAGCATCGCAGACGTCGTTGTTCTCGGTACATTTATTCTCTCCTTCTGTTTTTTCCCTTTGTTTTCTCATTGTAACGATAATTCGCAAACTACCACACTTTTCTTCGCCTGCAGACAAACCGTCGCAACCGAAAGGCCCACTGAAGGTAGAGGAAGTCCGTGCCGATCACGTGAAAGTGAAGTGGCAAAAGCCCGATGACAACGGTGGCAGCGACATTACCGGATACGTTCTGGAAAAAATGGACATGGAAACAGGACGGTGGATCCCTGCCGGGGAAGTCGGTCCGAACGAGGACAGCTTCACCTTCTCTGGCTTGACGCCTAAGAAGAAGTACAAGTTCCGCGTGAAAGCCGTGAACAAAGAGGGTGAATCCGAACCGCTCGAAGTGGACGAAGCTATTCTTGCGAAAAATCCCTACGGTAAGCATGTAGAATTTCATCTTCGGTAGAATCGTACGTTAACCATTTTCGAACGCTTCGCTAGACGAGCCTGGTAAACCTAGTAAACCGGAAATCTTCGACTACGACAACGTCAGCGTATCATTGAAATGGAATAAACCAGAGAGCGACGGCGGTAGGCCGATCACTCACTACACCATCGAAATGAAGGACAAATTCGCGGTGGATTGGGTTGAAGTGACCAAAACCGCCGACGCCACGACGGAAGGAAAGGTCGAGGGACTGAAAGAGAAGATGGTCTACCAATTTCGCGTTCGCGCTCACAATAAAGCTGGTCCAAGCGAACCCAGCGAACCTACAGACAACCACGTTTGCAAACACAGGAACCGTAAGTTTATCCGTCGATTCGACATTGCGTCGCTTCTTTCCAAACTTTACCATTATTCGTCGCTTAATCGCGTATAAATGTTTCAGTTAAACCGAGAATCGACAGAACCAACTTCAAATCCGTGATTATCAAGGCTGGACGTACGCACAAATGGTCCGTGGACATCACGGGAGAACCGCCTCCAGAAGTCAGATGGATCTGGAGAGATAACATCGCTCTAACCAACACGGAACGCATCAAGATCGACAACGTCGATTATCACACGGACTTTACCATTGTGAACGCGATGCGTAAAGACACCGGAAAGTACACCCTGATTGCGGAGAACGTTAACGGCAAAGACGAGGAGACTGTGGAACTCACGGTTCTCGGTAAACTAGCGATTTCGACGATTAATTCGGAAAGTGAAACTTTTCTGCATCGTTTGTTGTTTGTTACTTAGGCAAACCGGACGCGCCGAAGGGTCCGCTAGAAGTGACGGACGTGACCGCGACCTCGGCCAAAGTGAAATGGGAGAAACCGGAAGATGACGGCGGTGTTCCAATCAAGGAATACGAGATCGAAAAGCTGGACACGAAGACTGGCAAATGGGTGAGAGTAGGAAAGATTCCAGGAAATTCGCCGCTCACGGAATTCGAGGTGACAGGATTAAATCCAGGCAGCGAGTACAAGTTCCGCGTTACCGCCGTTAACGACGAAGGTGATTCCGAGCCACTTGAGAGCGAACGGCCAATCATCGCCAAGAAT
>NW_017101002.1:743068-765404 GCF_001263275.1 Habropoda laboriosa
GATTACACTTTCAATTTTTCACGCCAACTCTATTCATTCTCCTCTCTCGATGTTTTTAAACAGACGAGCCTCTCAAGCCTGGAACACCAGAGATAACTGACTACGACAACGAGTCGATAAGCTTGAAATGGACTCCTCCGGCTTCGGATGGTGGTGCACCGATAGAGAAGTACATAATCGAGAAGAAAGATCGTTACAAGCCAGATTGGGAGAAGGCGATGGAAGTACCTGGAAATCAACTGGAAGCGAAGGTAGCCGATCTGAAAGAACGAGGAGAATATCAATTCAGGATCATCGCTGTGAACAAAGCTGGACCTTCTCCTCCTTCGGACGCTTCTAAGATGCAAATATGCAAACACAAAGCCCGTAAGCAAGCGTTCAATTTCGTTCAAATACGACAACAATTGTTCAACCTTTAATCGGACAACTTGTTCTTCTTCCTTTCTTCTTCCTTTCTTAGTGAAACCAAGAATCGATCGTACAAACTTGAAACCTATTCTGGTGAAAGCTGGCAAAGTGATCAAATTCGACGTGGACGTTCGCGGTGAACCACCCCCAGAGATCACTTGGTATCATGCCAAAGACGAGGTGAAGAGTGGTGACAATATCGAAATCGTCAACGTCGATTACAATACCAAGCTGACTATTAACGACTGCGTGCGCAAAAATACCGGAGTATGGAAGATCAAGGCTGTGAACCAGCATGGTGAAGACGAGGCGGAAGTCGAGGTTACGATACTCTGTAAGTTAAATACTAACGTTCGGCCGTTGAATTAATTAATATTGATCACCGAACGCGGGTAACGTTCTTACGAGATGTACGTGTATGTGAACAGCGGCGCCTACGAAACCAAAGGGCCCTTTGAAAGTGTCCGATGTCACCAAGAGCGGATGCAAGCTGAAATGGGACAAACCGGAAGACGACGGTGGCGTACCTATTACCGGTTACGTAGTCGAGAAACTCGATAAAGCTACCGGAAGATGGATACCAGTTGGACGCACCGCGGACACCGAAATGGACGTGAAGGGTCTCCAAGAAGGTCACGAATACGAGTTCAGAGTGAAAGCGGTGAACGAGGAAGGCGAATCCGAACCACTGGTCACCGAAAGAACGACCGTTGCAAAGAATCCGTATGGTAAGGGGATGTTTCACGCTTCTTCCGCTAATCGACAACTTGGCTCGATTCATCTGCTATCGTTGGATCCATCGTCGAAATAAATATTTTCAGACGTAGCCAGTAAGCCCGGTGTACCAGAGTTCGAGGACTGGGACGTGGATCGCGTCGACTTGAAATGGGAACCACCGAAAGACACCGGAGGTGCGCCTATTACGGGTTACATCATCGAAATGAAAGAGAAACCATCGACGAATTGGCAGGAAGCCCTCGTAACCGACTCCCCGCAACCAAAGGGACGCGTTACCGGATTGAAGAAAGGCTCTGTATATCAATTCCGCGTGCGTGCTGTGAACAAGGCTGGTCCATCCGAACCAAGTGACTCAACCAAGCCACACGTTGCAAAGGCACGATTCTGTAAGTAAACGAACGCTTTCGTTCATTCCTGCGTTTCAGTTTCAACCTAACTCTTGTTCACCTTTTTCTCCACAGTGAAACCGCACATCAATCGTGACAAATTGCAAACGATTAAAGTGAGAGCGGGTCAAATGGTGAAACTAGAAGTGGACATCGAAGGTGAACCACCTCCAACCGTTACCTGGCACTTCGATGGCGCGGTTCTTCAGACCGGAGCCAACGTTAAAATCGACAACGAGGATTATCTGACCAAGATTCACTTAACCAACACCTCTCGCAAGCTCAGCGGCAAATACACCATCAAAGCTGTTAACGATTCTGGACAAGACGAGGCTGACGTGGAGATTATCATCCTCGACAAGCCTGGGAAACCCGAAGGTCCCTTGGAAGTGACAGACGTGCACAAGGAAGGATGCAAGTTGAAATGGAACAAACCGAAAGACGACGGCGGTCTGCCTCTGTCCAGTTACATAGTGGAGAAAATGGACGTGACTACGGGTAGATGGGTGCCAGCTGGAATCGTTGATCCGGAAAAAACTGAACAGACTATAACCGGCCTGGAGCCTGGCAAGAAATACGAGTTCCGCGTGAAAGCTGTCAACGAAGAGGGAGAGTCCGAGCCTTTGCAGACAGACACTGCCATCGTTGCTAAGAATCCTTACGGTAGAAGAATCGTTTTTCAGAAAGTCAACTCTATCCCCGAGGTTATTATCGAATCGATAAAACGAAACTCTTCTTCTTTTTTTTTCTCCCTCAGATGCCCCTGCTGCTCCTGGTCTTCCAGAGATCGTCGATTGGGCCGAGAACATGGTGAAACTGAAGTGGGAACCGCCGATACGCGACGGTGGTGCACCTATTACCGGCTACATTATCGAAATGAAGGATAAATTTGGTACTACCTTTGTGAAAGCGGCAGAAGTCGAGGGGCCGGTTTGTACGGGAACTGTGACCCGATTAGAAGAAGGAAATCAATACCAGTTCAGAGTTCGAGCGGTGAATAAAGCCGGTCCCGGTGAACCTAGCGAGGCTACCAATCCTCACACCGCCAAGGCTCGTTGGCGTAAGTTCATATCGGTGACATTCCAAGCGAACACTTTCTAATTGCACGATTCCTCCTGTTACAGTGAAACCGTTCATCGATCGCACCAATTTGCAACCGATCACTGTGAAAGTTGGTCTTACCGTGACCCTGGACGTGAACATCATCGGAGAACCGCCTCCAGCTGTAACTTGGTCTTTCAACGGCAAAGAACTCGTATCAGACGACACGATACGTATCGATAACATCGATTACAATACCAAATTCTTCATCCTGAAGGCCAAGAGAGCTCATACTGGAAAGTACGTAATCAACGCGAAGAACCAAGTAGGCGAGGATACGGCCGATATCGAAATAATCGTAATCGGCAAACCAAGCAAACCAAAGGTACGTGTTCCTCTACCGCGAAACTGTCTTTCTACCATAGGCTTTTATCACCCACGGGAAACAATTTTACTCTGTTCAGGGTCCTCTGGAAATATCCGACGTGCACAAACACGGTTGCAAACTGAAATGGGAGAAACCCGACGACGACGGTGGTATACCGGTCGAATACTACGAGATCGAAAAGTTGGATCCTCTCACTGGACAATGGATCCCTTGCGCGAAATCCACGGAACCGGAGGCAACGGTAACCGGTCTCCAAGAGGGCAAGCCCTACAAATTCCGTGTGAAGGCAGTGAACCGCGAGGGTGAATCCGACGATTTAGAAGCAGACAAATCTATCGTAGCGAAGAATCCATTCGACGAGCCTGGTAAACCTGGTCGTCCAGAAATCAAGAATTGGGACAAGGACTTTGTCGATCTGGAATGGACAGCGCCCAAGGACGACGGTGGTGCACCTATCGAGAAATATATCGTGCAGATGAGAGACAAGGAAGGAAGGCAATGGATAGACGTTGCAAAGGTTCTCGGAGACCGTACCGTCGCCAAGGTGACCGATGGCATCGAGCCAGGTCACGAGTACGAGTTCAGAGTGGTAGCTGTTAACAGAGCCGGACCCGGGGAACCCAGCATTTTCCTCTGCATTCGAGTACTACTAACGGACGATCTTTCATTTCGATACAGTGGCCCCACGTATCGACCGCAAGAACCTGCAGAAGAAAGTGATGCGAGTAGGTCAACTGTTGCGCATCGAAGCAGACGTAGAGGGTGAACCACCTCCACTTGTTACATGGAAACTCAAGGACGCTGTGCTGAAGAGCATGGACCGTCTAAAGATCGAGAACGAAGAATACCACACTACCTTCATCATAACCAAATTGCAGAGATCCGATGGCGGAACTTACACGGTTATGGCGAAGAACGACAGCGGCACCGATCAAGTTGACGTTGAACTGCAGGTATTGAGCAAACCTGGGAAACCGAAGGGACCACTCGAGGTGTCGGACGTGACCGCAGAGGGATGTAAATTGAAATGGGACAAACCCGAGGACGACGGTGGCGAGCCGGTCGATCATTACGTGATCGAAAGGATGGACGTTGATACCGGAAGATGGGTACCTTGCGCCACGAGCAAAACTCCAGAGGCGGATGTGACTGGTCTGAACGAAGGCAAGGACTACATGTTCCGAGTGAAGGCTGTTAATTCCGAGGGTGAATCCGAACCCTTGGAAACGCTAATCCCGACCACAGCCAAGAATCCTTACAGTAAGTATTATACGATAGATCGTTTTAGATAGAAATTCCAACATCGTTTCATTCTTTAATAATTGCAGCCGAACCAGATGCTCCTGGCAAACCAGACCTGAAGGACTGGTCCAAGCACCACGTGGACCTAAAATGGAAAGCACCGAAGAGAGACGGCGGAGCGCCGATCGAGAAGTATATAATAGAGAAGAAAGATCAATACGGAAAGTGGCAGAAGGCGGCTGAAGTTCCTGGAAACAAAACTGAGGGTAGAGTGGAGGATCTGGTGGAAGGACAAAAGTATCAATTCCGTGTGAAAGCGGTGAACAAAGGCGGTCAGAGTAAGCCTAGCGAACCAAGCGACAGCCTGGTAGCCAAGGATCGTTACGCTGCACCGAAGATCGATCGCACGAACTTGAAAGACCTTACGATCAAAGCTGGTACTCACATTCGAATAGACGTGAAGGTTACCGGTGAACCGCCCCCAACTAAGACGTGGTATCTGAACAAGGCCAAGCAGGAAACTGGTGGCGTGTTGACCATCGAATTGGAAGACTACAGAACCAAGTACCTAGTCTCGTCCGCCACCAGAGCTCACACCGGCACCTTGACGCTGAAAGCAGAGAACAGCTCTGGAAAAGACGAAGCGTCGATCGAGATTCTAGTTTTGGACAAACCTGGTAAGCCGGAAGGTCCGCTCAAAGTGTCCGACGTACACAAAGAGGGATGCACGCTCAAGTGGAATCCACCGTTGGACGACGGTGGCACTCCACTGGACCACTACGTAGTCGAGAAGATGGACACGGAAACCGGAAGATGGATTCCCGTGGGACGCACGAAAGAACCTACCATGGTCGTAGAGAATCTGGTGCCCGGACAGGAGTACAAGTTCCGAGTTGCCGCTGTAAACGCAGAGGGTGAATCGGAACCGTTAGAAACGGATCATGGAATTGTGGCCAAGAATCCATTCGGTTCGCATACAAATCCTTTCCACCTGAACAGAGAGAGAGAGAGAGAGAGAGAGAGAGAGAGAGAGAGTTTAACGTTAATTTCTTCGTTTTACAGACGAGCCAGGCCCACCTGGTCGACCAGAGGCAACCGATTGGGACAAGGATCACATAGACCTAAGATGGACTCCACCATTGACCGATGGTGGATCTCCAATCACTGGATACATAATAGAAAAGCGCGAGAAAGACAGTCCAAAATGGATAAAGGCTTGCGAAACCGGACCTGAGTGCAAGGGACGCGTCGATAATCTCGACGAGGGTGTCGAGTACGAGTTCCGCGTGAAAGCTATCAACGCGGCTGGTCCCGGTGAACCGTCCGATACCAGCAAACCAATTACAGCCAAGAGTCGACGACGTAAGATCATTTCGCCGATTTCCTTTTCCTCTTTTTTCCCCTTATCTCACCGCGTTGCTTGTTCGCTCAACAGTTGCACCAAAGATCGACCGCAAGAACTTGCGCAACCTGACGGTACGCGAGAACGAAGGATTCCACTTCGACGTGAAGATCATCGGAGAACCACCTCCAGACGTCACCTGGGTGATCAACAACAAGAGCATCCAACAGACAACCTTCCGTAGAATTCAGGATGTACCGTATAACAGCAAGTTCTTCAACGACAAACCCGAACGAAAAGACAGTGGCATTTATAAGATCACAGCTGTCAATCAGTATGGATCTGACACCGCCGAAGTTGAAGTCACCGTTGTCTGTAAGCATTCGCCCACTATTTTCCGCAGCTTCCAACTCCCTCCTCTGACGCGTCGTGAATTGTTTCACAGCTAAACCTGGCAAACCGGAAGGACCACTCGAAGTGTCTGACATCCACAAAGAAGGATGCACGCTGAAATGGAAGAAACCGAAGGACGACGGTGGCGAACCCATCGAGGGTTACCTCGTGGAGAAGTTCGATCCGGATACGGGAATTTGGTTACCAGTTGGTAAGACAACAGGACCGGAAATGAAGGTAGAAGGACTGACACCTGGACACGAATACAAGTTCAGAGTGAAGGCGCTTAACAAAGAAGGAGAATCGGAACCTCTGGAGACTTTCAGTTCGATCGTGGCCAAAGATCCGTTCAGTGAGTACTCGCGAATAGAAAATTGCACCATCGACGTACTTGACGATAACTAACTTAACGTTGCATCAGCTGTTCCAAGCCCACCTGGAGCACCGGAACCAGTCGACTGGACCGCCAACCAGGTTGAACTGACTTGGAAGGAACCGGTTAGCGACGGTGGATCACCCATCACCGGATACATCATCGAAAAGAAAGACAAATACAGCACGATGTGGGAGAAAGCTTTGGAAATCGAGACACCTACCACGAAAGGTTTGGTTCACGGTCTGATCGAGGGCAACGACTACGTATTCCGTGTAATAGCCGTGAACAAAGCCGGTCAATCGGAGCCTGGTGACACCAGCAAAACGTTCACCGCTAAACCACGCTTCCGTAAGTACTTTCAAAAATTACGTACACAATTCCGTTGCTAGATTTTCGAACGTGCTTTCGTAGCGTGCGAGCGTGAACCGTATCGAGTTTCGAGGAATTTATTATTTAACGGCCGTGGAGTCGGTCCAACTTATTTACCATCGGGCGTTGTATCCCTGAGACGAAAGAAGCACGCATCCTCGTCTTAAATACATACGTACCACGGATAGCCCGCGTACAATGGCATTATAAATAATTGTCATTCGAATAAATTGGCTGTCGGTAAGGCACCTATAAATTTCACTCCCCCAGTGGCACCCAAGATCGATCGGCGCAATCTGCGGGATGTCACTCTGTCGGCTGGTTCGTTGCTAAGATTCGACGCTAATGTGATCGGCGAACCACCACCACACATCGAGTGGCGATACGGCGCTATTCCTCTGCACTCCGACAGAAAAGTGCAGATCGACAATTCCGAGTACAGTACCAAGTTCAGCATTCGACCAGTCTCGCGTGACGACAGCGGCGATTACACCGTCACAGCGAGCAATTCCTCCGGACGAGACTCTGTCACGGTACAAGTCACCGTCACGGACAAGCCAATGCCGCCGGAAGGACCGCTCCAGGTGACGGACGTTCACAAGGAAGGATGCAAACTGAAATGGAAGAGGCCGAAAGACGACGGCGGCACCCCGATCGAATACTACCAAGTGGACAAAATGGACCCAGAGACTGGATGCTGGGTACCTTGCGGTCGATCCACCGAGCCTAGTAAGTCCAATCCTGTTACAGTTACATTTACCTGGAAAATCTCTTGGACGAACGAGTAAATAATATCGATGCTCCTTAATCCTGCTCTCCTCAGATTTGGAGGTGACTGGATTGACACCGGGCAAAGAATATCTGTTCCGAGGCTATCCTAGCTAAGAATCCATTCGGTGAGTAGCTAATTCGAGACGCGACATTGATCTCGCGTAGAAAGGGAAAAGAAACTTGGACTAATATCCCTTTGGAACTAAATTCCAGACGAACCGGGCAAACCTGGCGATCTTCGCGTCACCGACTGGGACAGAGATCACGTCGATCTCGTTTGGTCTCCGCCAACGAGCGACGGTGGATCGCCGATTACCGGCTACATCATCGAGAAGAAAGACAAATACGGGGAATGGGAGAAAGCCCTGGAGGTACCGGCGGACGACACGTCGGCCACGGTTCCCGACTTGATAGAAGGCCAACCGTACGAGTTCCGAGTGCGAGCCGTAAACAAAGCCGGCCCTGGCGAACCTTCGGACGCAACGCCAACGATCATTGCCAAACCGCGAAATCAAGCACCCAAGATCGATCGTACGAATTTGGTAGAGGTCAGAATCAAAGCCGGTCAGAACTTCAGCTTCGACGTGAAGGTGTCCGGTGAACCTCCGCCAACCACGAAATGGATGTTGGGCAAACGCGAGGTTCGGCCTACCGAACGTATCAAGGTAAAACACGTCGACTACAATACCGTCCTCAGTGTCAGAATGGCTACGAGAGCCGAGTCTGGAAAGTACACCATCGTTGCGGAGAACATCAACGGTATGGACGAGGCAGTCGTGAAGGTGACTGTTTTGGACAAACCTAGCCCACCTCAAGGACCGCTCAGGGCATCCGACGTGCACGCAGAAGGATGCAAGTTGACGTGGAAACCACCGGAAGACGACGGTGGTCAACCGATCGAGAACTACGTCGTCGAGAAAATGGACGAAGTTACCGGTCGCTGGGTACCGGCAGGAGAAACAGACGGTCCAGAGACCTCTCTGCAAGTCGAAGGACTCACTCCGGGTCACAAGTACAAGTTTAGAGTCCGTGCAGTTAACAAGCAAGGGAAATCGGAACCGCTCGCTGCTATGCAGAGCATCGAAGCGAAGAATCCGTTCGGTGAGTAACGTCTCTAGCCGATCGATGCTATCTACGTCGACTGTTTGACGATATCGTTGCTGTTCGTATTTCAGACGAGCCAGGGAAGCCTGGCACCCCGACCGTCAGCGACTACGACTCAGACTTTGTCGAACTCACGTGGGACCGTCCGCAAGAAGATGGCGGTTCACCCATTACCGGTTATATCATAGAGAAGCGAGACAAATACAGTCCGACATGGGAGAAATGCGCGGAAGTTGAGGGAGACGTGAATCGCGGAAAAGTGCCGGACCTCGTGGAGGGCACGCACTACGAATTCCGCGTTAGGGCAGTTAACAAAGCCGGACCTGGTGAACCCTCCGACGCTTCTAAATCTCACCTAGCTAGACCTAAGAATCGTAAGTACCTACCTGTTTACTCGTGCGCGTTTCCTTTCTTCCTCTAGGCACAGAGGGAAAAAACCAATTGGTTCGTTTTCAGTTCCACCGAAGATCGACAGGAAGTACATGTTGGACGTGAAAGTGAAAGCTGGTGGCTTCTACGACTTTGACGTTCCAGTTATCGGCGAACCACCACCGACGAAGCAATGGTCAGTGAAAGGCACGGTACTCGTACCGACTGATCGTATCAAGATCGTGAACGAGGACTACAACACCAAAGTCCGCGTGGTAGAAGCGAAACGTTCCGATTCCGGTGTCTACACCCTAGAGGCGAAGAACATCAACGGAAGGGACAGCGCGACATTAACCGTGAACGTCCTCGACGTGCCAGCTCCGCCGGAGGGTCCGCTCAAGATCTCGAATGTAACGAAGAACGGCTGCAACCTGCAGTGGCGCGCGCCGAAAGACGACGGTGGTTCGGAGATTCAGTATTACCAAGTGGAGAAGATGGATACGGAGAACATGCGATGGGTGCCTGTAGCGGAAGCTACGTCGACCTCTGCCCACGTGGACCATCTGATCGAAGGACACGACTATCAGTTCCGTGTACGCGCGGTGAACAAGCAGGGGGAATCGTTGCCGCTCACTGGCATGGATACGATCACCGCGAAAGATCCGTACGACAAGCCCGACAAACCTGGAGCACCTGTCGCCACCGACTGGGACAAAGATCGTATCGACTTGGAATGGGCTGCACCGAAGAAAGACGGTGGATCGCCTATTACGGGATACATCATCGAGAAGAAACCGCGTTTCGGATCGTGGGAGAAAGCTTTGGAGATCGAGGGAGCAAAGACAAGTGCCAGGATACCAGATCTGGTCGAAGGTCAGGAATACGAGTTCCGAGTGATCGCTATCAACAAAGCCGGGCCTAGCGAACCATCCGAGGCGTCTTCTCCTATCGTCGCGAAACCACGTTTCCGTAAGTGAAATCTTCTTTTCTCGTTTCTTTCCGTTAAACTGAAAATTCCGTGTTGAATGTTCTTCTGTACGACGATTCGAATTTCTTTACAGTTGCCCCGTCGTTCGATCCACACGCACTCAGCGATCTGGTTGTCCGTGCTGGACAGAAGATCAGCTACATCATTCCTATCCAAGCATCGCCGAAACCTCTTGCCACCTGGACCGTGGACGGAGCAGTTATCATGGCCGATTCTCGCCACGAGATGTACACTACTAATACGGAAACCGTCTTCGAGATACAGTTCTCCGTTCGCTCCGATACCGGCCGTTACACTTTGACACTGGAGAACGAGCACGGGAAATTCAGCGCGAGTGCTCGGGTCACCGTCCTCGACAGACCATCGCCGCCGCAGAAACCGCTCGAGATCACTAACATCACCAAAGAAGGTTGCCACTTGACTTGGCGTCATCCGACGGACGACGGAGGCAGCCCCATCTTGCACTATGTCGTTGAAAAGATGGACTTGTCGCGTGGCACCTGGTCCGATGCCGGTATGAGCACGATATTGAGCCACGAAGTCGCGCGATTGACGCACCGCAAAGAATATCTGTTCCGCGTGAAAGCTGTCAATTCGATCGGAGAATCCGATCCGCTCGAAGCGCCTAAGAGCATCGTGGCGAAGAACGAGTTCGGTTAGTAGCTGTAGTCTTAAATTTAAACTAGAATCGGTCCTCCGTCTTTATCGCGCGTAATTTGTAATCGTCCGGAACGATTGTTTAGACGAACCTGACGCCCCTGGAAGACCACAGATCACAGACTGGGACAGGGACCACGTCGACTTGCAATGGCCTGCGCCAAGCAGCGACGGTGGTTCACCGATCACTGGATACATCGTTCAGAAGAAGGAGAAGGGTAGCCCATACTGGGTGAACGCGGTTCACGTTCCTCCTAACCAGACGAACGCGACCGTTCCTGATCTCACGGAAGGACAGGAGTACGAGTTCCGTGTAATTGCCGTTAACGCTGCTGGACAATCGGAACCGTCGGAGCCTAGCGATCTGATCACTGCCAAGCCCCGTTACCGTGAGTATATTGATTCGTTTATCGAGTTCCGTTCTTTTTCAACGTTCTCTGCTAACGATCGGTATACAATCGGATACTTCAGTCGCTCCAAAGATCAAGACACCTCTGCAAGACATTCGAATCAAGGCTGGTCTCATCTTCCACGCGGACATCGACTTCGTCGGCGAGCCTACTCCGGAAGTCAGTTGGACCGTTGGAAGCAGGGCACTGGAAACGAACGAGAGAACCACCGTTACCTCGATCGGTTACCATACGATCGTTCACACCGTGAACGCGCAGAGATCCGACTCCGGACTGTATCACCTGTTGTTGAAGAACAGCAGTGGTATAGACGAAGGTAGCTTCCAGGTGATCGTCCTCGACAGACCAGGACCACCGGAAGGTCCTCTGCAGTACGAAGAAATCACGAGTCAATCGGTTACCTTGTCTTGGAAACCGCCTAAAGATAACGGCGGTAGCGAGATCACGTAAGTAAAGCGAGGACAACGGCAACGAGGACGACGACGAAACGGTGATAACGTTGCGACATCCTTTTTTTCGCAGTGGATACGTAATTGAGAAGCGAGACTTGACTCACGGAGGCGGTTGGGTTCCAGCTGTGACCCATGTCAATCCCAAGTTTAACCATGCCACGGTTCCGAGATTGCTCGAAGGTACCACGTACGAGTTTAGAGTGTGCGCGGAGAATCTTCAGGGACGCTCGGAACCTTTGACCACCGATCACTCGATCGTTGCCAAGAACCAATTCGGTAAGCTTATACCGGTTGCAATACCGAGATAGAACGATTGTAGCATTCCTCGAAACCAAACTGACGATAAAATATGCGCCTGTTCAGTTGTACCTGGACAGCCTGGCAAGCCGGAATGCGTGGACGCGGACAAGGATCACATCAAGATCAAATGGATGGCGCCGATCAGCAACGGAGGATCAAAGATCATCGGTTACGACGTGGAAAGACGCGATCGTGCGACTGGTCGCTGGTTGAAACTAACCAAGGAACCAGCGAGATACGCGGAATACTACGACGACCATGTGACCGAAGGTCATCAATACGAGTACCGAGTGACAGCTATAAATGCTGCCGGGTCGGGCAAACCTAGCGATACGTCGTCCGTGTTCATCGCGAAACCGATGAAAGAGAAACCGAAATTGAATCTGGATGCGCTGATCGGACGGAAGATCAAGGTTCGTGCCGGAGAACCGATCAACGTGAACATTCCATTGTCTGGTGCGCCAACGCCTACCATCGAATGGCACAAAGATGGAAGGGCCCTGGTCGAAACCCTGCGAATATCGGTAAGGAACGAATGTTTCGTGTCTCTACGTTTCACCTATTTCAGCATCGCGGCAATTAATCACGCGTTCGTATAATTTGTAGACGGAAACGAAGAGCGACCGTACGAACCTGTTGGTCGAAAAATCTGTACGAGAGGACGGCGGTGTCTACACCGTTACAGCGATGAACGAATACGGAAAGGATTCAGCCGACATCGAGGTTACCGTTGTCGACAGACCTGGGCCACCGCAGGGACCTCTTCAATACACTGCCACCACGCAAGATTCCGTGTCTCTGTCGTGGAACCGACCTGTGGACGACGGTGGATCCGACATCACCAACTACATCGTCGAAGTATCGGACTACGGAGCGGACAATTGGCGCCAGACACCTGGATACTGCCCGAGAACGAGCTACACCGCCAAAGGACTCACCGAGGGCAAGAAATACGTGTTCAGAGTGCGCGCGGAGAACATGTACGGCGTATCGGAACCACTGGAGGGTAAACCCGTTATCGCCAAGAGTCCGTACGATCCACCAGATGCGCCCAGTCAACCCGAGATCCTTGGATACACCCCGAACAGTTGCAGTCTTTTCTGGAATCCGCCGCTCAATACCGGCGGCAAGCCTATTACCGGATATTACGTGGAAAGGCGCGAACGGGGTGGAGAATGGCTCAAAGTCAACAACTATCCAACTCCGAATACAACGTTCACCGTGCAAGACCTTCACGAAGGCTCGAAATACGAATTCCGAGTTATCGCTGTGAACGAAGCTGGACCTGGTAAACCCAGCAAACCAACCGAACCGATCACCGCTGGACATCAACGTCTACGTCCCGATGCTCCCGAACCACCCAAACCTGACAGAATAACGAAAGACTCGGTGACGCTTAGCTGGCGACCACCGCGCAGCGACGGCGGTGCCAAGATCAGAGGTTACATTATTCAGATGAAACAGAGAGGCCAGGACGAATGGGACGACGTGAACGGTGCACTGATACCGACCAACGTGTACACCGTGCCGAAACTAACGGAAGGAGAGGAGTACCTGTTCAGAGTAATCGCAGTGAACGATGTCGGCAACAGCGATCCCAGCCGAGCAAGCAACCCGATCGTGATCGAAGAACAGCCCAACAAACCCGTGATGGATCTCGGAGGTGTCCGCGATATCACCGTCCGCGCTGGCGAAGACTTCTCGATTCACGTACCTTACATCGGTTTCCCAAAACCAACTGCCGCATGGTACGCTAACGACGTCATCAAAGACGAGACCGATCCACGTGTGCACCAACAGTTGGGCGACGACTACGCTAGCCTGGTAGTGAAGAATGCGAAACGCTCGGACGGCGGACAGTACCGACTACAGTTGCGCAATTCTTCCGGCTTCGATACCGCCACCGTGAACGTTCGAGTTCTCGATCGTCCGAATCCACCTCAGAATCTTCACGCCGACGAGTTCGGTGGAGATGCTCTCACGCTATTCTGGAACCCGCCTAAAGATAACGGCGGCGCCGATATCACCAACTACGTCGTAGAGAAACGCGAACCAAAGGGCACCTGGTCGAAGGTGAGCAGCTACGTGACAACACCGTTCGTTCGAGTGAGAAATCTGATAGTCGGAAGCGTGTACGAATTCCGCGTGATGGCGGAGAATCAATACGGCACTTCCGACCCTGTAACCACCATGGACCCGATCAAAGCCAGGCATCCGTTCGACCCACCTGGAGCACCTGGAACTCCCAAGGGCGTTGAAACCACCGAAGACAGTATCACGATCACGTGGACCAAGCCTCGTCACGACGGAGGCTCTCCTATCCAGGGTTACGTGATCGAGAAGCGCCTGCTCAGCGAGGACAAATGGGTGAAAGCGACCCCGTCCCTCGTTCACGAGACTACTTACAGAGTAACTGGCTTGATCGAAAACCACGATTACGAGTTCCGCGTTGCTGCTGAAAACGCGGCTGGTCGTGGACCGTGGAGTTCGAATTCCGACGTGATCAGAGCCAGTGCACCGCCGTTCCCGCCAAAGATCACGTCCGACCTGAGCATTCGCGACATGACGGTGATCGCTGGAGAACCGTTCACCATCACCGTCCCGTACCAGGCGAATCCGAAACCGAGACCAAGCTGGTCTATAAACGGCGAGGAGGTCCTCACAGGTGATAGAATTAAGTTCGACACAACGGACGTCGCTTCGCAGTTCGTCAACAAGAAGGCCAAGAGATCCGACACAGGAACGTACACCATCTACCTGACCAACACCGTTGGCACAGACTCGGCTTCGTGCAAGGTTCTCGTTGTCGGTAAGTGTTCCCGAGATACGATCGTTTACGAGACCCTTCTTTATTGCGGCAAAGTAGGCTTATTCGCGCGGTGATAATATCCTCTTCTCGTAGATAAACCATCTCCGCCGCAAGCACCACTGGACATTTCCGACATCACTCCAGAGACTTGTACGCTGTCTTGGAAACCTCCGTTCGACGACGGCGGTTCACCCGTTACCAATTACATCGTCGAGAAACTGGATCCGGCAGGCGTAAGATTTCATTTTCTCTTCAGAATATACCCCAAGGAGATTAGTCTGTTGAAACGACTGGACTGGCTTGATTTCAGTACTGGGTGAAGCTGAGCAGTTTCGTAAGGAACACACATTACGACGTGATCGGCCTCGAACCGAATCGCCAGTACAACTTCCGTATCCGTGCGGAGAACCAGTACGGAGTATCGGAACCGTTGCAGGCTGACGAGCCAATCACCGCGAAATTCCCGTTCACGGTACCAGAACCTCCTGGACAGCCTCGCGTCATCGATTGGGACACGTCGAACGCTACGGTGGTATGGACACGACCGATGTCCGACGGCGGATCCCGTATTCAGGGTTACAAGATCGAATTCCGCGATCCTGCCGACGACGCGACGTGGCGTGTGGCGAACGACTATCTCGTCAAAGACACAACGTACATCTGCTACAATCTGCTGAGCGGGCACGAGTACGAGTTTAGAATCCGAGCGAAGAACGCGGCTGGTTTCAGCAAACCCAGCCCACCTTCGGCTCCGTTCAAGCTGAAGAGCAAGTTCAACGTACCCTCGCCACCGGGCACACCGCAGGTGGTCAAGGTCGGAAAGAATTACGTGGACCTGAAGTGGGAGGCACCGGTATCGGACGGTGGCAGCCGTATCACCGGCTACGTAATCGAGAAGCGCGAAGTTGGAAGCGCGCTCTGGGCCAAGTGCAACGAGTACAACGTCACCGACACCGAATACACCGTTCTGCATCTGATCGAACGCGGCGACTACGAGTTCCGTGTCTTCGCGGTGAACGCCGCTGGAAGGTCGGAGCCAAGCTCCTGCACCACGCCGGTCAAGATCTGCGAGGTCGAAGGTGGCGAGAAACCGGAGTTCGTGCGAACTCTACCGATCAGTACGAACGTGCCACTTGGCAAAACTCTGGTACTCGAGTGCGAGGCTACCGGAAAACCTTTACCAACCGCTTTACAGGTGGCTAAAGAACGGCAGAGAGATAACGGTCGGTGGTCGGTTCCGAACAGAGGCGTTCGACGGAATTTACAGACTGGTGATTTCCGAAGTAATGAACGCGGACGACGGCGATTACAGCTGTCAGGTCTCGAATCCGCTTGGCACAGCCACGACCACGTGTCGACTGAAGATCGGTTCTCCGCCGCATATCACGCGCATGCCGGATGATCTGTATCTGGCCGAGAGAGACAACACCAAGATCAAGATCTTCTACAGCGGCGATCAACCGATGGACGTCGTCCTGAAGAAGGACGGCCGCAAAGTGGTCGAGACCTCCCACATCAAGTACACGGTGTTCGACGAGTATCTGATCATCTTCATCAAGGACATCGAGAAAGACGACGCCGGCGTCTACGATCTTTGCCTCTCGAACGACAGCGGCAACGTGAGCGGTTCGTTCAACGTCTATATTACCGGACTGCCTGGCCCGCCAACCGGACCCCTCGACGTCACCGACATCGACAAACACACCTGCACTCTCACCTGGCATCCACCTAAGGTCGACGGTGGGCTTCGCGTCACTCACTACGTCGTGGAGCGTCGCGACGTCAGTCTCACTCACTGGATCATCGTTTCGTCGTTCTGCAAGGAGTGCACGTTCATGGTGCAAGGTCTGACCGAAGGACAAGAGTATCTGTTCCGCGTGATGGCGGTGAACGACAACGGGATGGGCCCGCCTCTCGAGGGAACGAATCCCATCAAAGCGAAGGCACCGTTCGATCCTCCAGGCCCGCCGGGAACACCGAAGGTAACCCAGGTTGGCGGAGACTTCGTAAACCTGTCGTGGGAGAGGCCAGAATCGGACGGTGGCTCCAAGATTCAGGGCTACTGGATCGAGAAACGCGAGGCCGGCAGTCAGACCTGGCAACGCGTGAACGTCGCGATCTGCCTGCCCACGCAGATCAACATCCCGAACCTGATCGAAGGAAGGCAATACGAGTTCCGCGTGTTCGCGCAAAACGCAGCAGGCCTGGGACCGGAATCGAAAGCTTCCACGTCCGTGAAGATCGCCGATCCTCAAGCTGCCAAAGCCCCGGAGATCATCCAACCGTTGCACAAGGTGAACTGCGTGCAAAACCACAACGCCCACTTCCAATGCAAGATCATCGGTATTCCAAAGCCGACGATCACCTGGTTCAAAGGTGCCCGCGAACTGGTCGGTGGATCTCGATACAACATATACTCGGAGGGCGACGTGCACAACTTGATCATTCACGATGTCTTCGGGGAGGACGCGGACGAGTATTTCTGTCGCGCTGTGAACAAATGCGGCGTCAAGTCGACCAAGGGCGAGCTTCTGATCAAGACTCCGCCGAAACTGAACGTACCACCGAGATTCAGGGACACCGCGTTCTTCGACAAAGGCGTGAACGTCGTGATCAAGATTCCGTTCACCGGCTATCCGAAACCAAAGATCACCTGGGTGAGAGAGGGAGAGACGATCGAGTCCGGTGGACATTACACCGTGGAAGTGAAGGAGAGACACGCTGTTCTCACGATACTAGACGGCAGCCGCATCGACTCGGGACCCTACCGTATCACCGCGGAGAACGATCTCGGGCAGGACACCGCGATCATCAAGATCCAGATCAGCGACAGGCCGGATCCACCGAGGTTCCCACAGGTGGACAACATCGGCCACGATTCGTTGGCCTTGAGCTGGAAACCACCGCTGTGGGACGGCGGCAGCAACATCACCAACTACCTCGTCGAGAAACGGGAACACCCGATGACCAGCTGGATCAGAGTTGGAAACACCAGATTCTGTTCGATGGCGGTTACCGGACTCAGTCCAGGCCACCAATACGACTTCCGTGTCTGCGCGGAGAACATCTACGGTAGGTCCGATCCAAGCGAGGTCACACCCTTGATCACCACCAAGGGCACCGTCAAGAGAGAGTTCAAGCAGAAGGAGTACAAGGTGGACGAAACTGGAAAGAAGATCCGTGGACGAAGCGACGAGAAGCCACGGGACTACGATCAATTCGTCTTCGACATCTACAGCAAATACGTGCCGCAGCCGGTTGAAATAAAACACATCTCGGTCTACGACAGGTACGACATTCTCGAGGAGATCGGAACCGGCGCGTTCGGCGTGGTCCATCGTTGTCGCGAGAGAGCTACCGGTAACATCTTCGCGGCAAAGTTTATTCCTGTGTCCCATGCGATGGAGAAGGAACTTATTAGAAAGGAGATTGACATAATGAATCAGCTGCATCATCCCAAGTTGATCAACCTCCACGATGCCTTCGAAGACGACGACGAGATGGTCTTGATCTTCGAGTTGTAAGTGCCTCCACCTGTAATTTCTTCTTCGTAAACTCCGAGTAAACTTTCTTTCGTTCCTCCAGCTTATCCGGCGGTGAGCTCTTCGAGAGAATCACGGCGGACGGGTACACCATGTCCGAGGCTGAAGTTATCAATTACATGCGGCAAATCTGCGAAGCTGTGAAACATATGCACGAGAAGAACATCATACATTTAGGTAAAACTCTCTCTCCCTCCTTTATCTTTCTTTCCTGCACACTACAGGCCCGTAACCAGTAATAATTGTTACTGCTCTCCTTTTCAGATATCAAACCTGAGAACATTATGTGTCAGACGCGCAACAGTACCAACGTGAAATTGATCGATTTCGGTTTAGCCACGAAACTCGATCCTAACGAGGTAGTAAAGATCAGTACAGGTACGGCTGAATTTGCCGCGCCTGAAATCGTTGAACGCGAACCAGTTGGCTTCTATACGGACATGTGGGCTTGCGGTGTCTTGGCCTATGTTCTGTAAGCCGTTTTTTCATTCTCCCCGGTATTCGAGCGATGCACGATTAATCCAATCGATGCGACATTTATACAGGTTGAGTGGACTTTCGCCGTTTGCCGGAGATAACGACATCGAAACGCTGAAGAACGTTAAAGCCTGCGACTGGGACTTCGACGAAGAAGCATTCCGCGATGTCTCCGAAGAAGGCAAGGACTTCATCAGACGGCTACTCGTCAAGAACAAAGAGTACGTTATTTCCGTTATTTCCGAACATTCTCTCTTACGACACGCGTTTTATTTATCGCGCAATTTATAAATCCAGGAAACGTATGACCGCCCACGAATGTCTCCTTCATCCATGGTTAACCGGTGATCATAGCAACCGTACAACTCCGATTGCAAGCAGTCGATACCTGAACTTCAGAGACAGGCTGCGAGCCAAGTACGAGAACTGGGATAAATACGTTCTTCCTATTGGCCGACTGGCCGAATACTCTTCGCTGAGAAAGTTGCTCATCGACAAATACAAGATCTACGATTCTTGCTTCGGTGAGGGGAATCATCGGTTCCAAACTTTTCTTTCTCTATGCGTATACGTATAACTGTACGTATAACTCTGTTGCAGATCGACGACAAGCGGCACCAAGGTTCGTGATCAAACCCACCAGTGCGTTTGCATACGAAGGCCAGAGCGTCAAGTTCACTTGCCGCGTGATCGCGATAGCCTCTCCGACGCTCACGTGGTTCCACAGCAACCAGGAACTCCGACAATCGGTGAAATTCATGAAACGATACCACGGGGACGACTACACCTTCATCATCAACAGAGTGAAATTGGAAGACAGAGGAGAGTACGTGATCAGGGCGGAGAATCACTATGGTTACAGAGAGGAAGTCGTCTTCTTGAACGTGCAACGTACGTTAGAAAGCAGCTTGCGCTACCAGGCCCTCCTACCTACCGTCGTCGTCTTCTTCTTCTTCTTCTTCTACCATCACGCTCACTCTCTGTCCGATTTTCAGCGCTGCCGATAGAGATTCCAAAGTACAGGCCAGAACTGCATCCAGTCAGAAGGAGAGAACCACTTGGCTACAACGTCTGGTTGGAGACGATCGAATCAGCGCCGAGCTTTACCTTCCTGCTTCGACCGCGTGTCATCCAAGTCAGGCAAACGTGTAAACTGCTCTGCTGCCTCAGCGGCAATCCACCACCGACGGTTAAATGGTACAAGGATAGGGATGAGCTCTCGAAATATCATTACGCGATGACGCACGCGGACGGTGTTGTCACCATGGAGATAATCGACTGCAAACCAGAGGACAGCGGCAAATATCGTTGCGTCGCGACCAACATTCACGGAAAAGACGAAACTAGCTGTGTCGTCATCGTTGAAGGTACGCGCTTGATATCGAGCAATTTCAACAGATCTATGGAAACCGATATTTCTCTTTTTCTTCTTCTTTCGACTTTCTCAACTGTGAACGATTCATGGAATATTTCTTTATAGGCACTGGAGAAACTGAGGAGCAAGTTAAATTAGCACACGACCTCCTACATTCCGGAGGTAGAGCTATTGAGTGCATGCAGCCCCCTTGCACCAATCCTCCCCTTTTATTCTATAATATTTCTCTTATACATATATCCTTTCATCTAACTTGAAACTAACTTTCTCATTCCCCCACCCTCTTGTCCAACGAGATAACCCCTGACAAGATTCCACCTTTAGACGCATCTTTTCTAGTCGCTTTTTACCCCTCTATTCCACACTATTAACGATCCTTGTGTACCCCGAACCATTTAACGAACAGATTCCAATTGTTTATCGTCTATTTATTAATCAATAGTTGCGTGTTGTTAAATATAGTACGTACACATACGTATGTATAAGTAGGAGTGATATGTGAATGCGACACGTACCTTTTTTCGCAGATCGAAGATTCATCGAACAACCACTGAAACCAGCACCACCACCGATCGTCACGGTACACAAAGTCGGTGGATACAGTGGATACAGTTCCACTACCACGCAGGGCCACAATTACAGTAGTACTACCGCTAAACACAATTCCACCACTTCCTCCTCTTCGTCTTATAAAGTAAGTGTGTTAAAACAGCAAGGGAAGAAGAAATCTCCTTTAACTAACTACTTTAACGTAACTACTTTAGGCCTCCGAATCCAGTACGGACAAACGAAGCGTGAAGAAATACGGACTTGACTCTGCCGGCAGCCCGTCCCGTTCCAGGAGTACGACCAAGGAATTAGTTTGTAAGTGATACAAATACGTATTTCACTTTTTTCCACAAACGATCCGAAGCCTCTAGTAAATTCTGTCTCTATAAAGATCCTCCGGATGATTCGATGAGAGCACCGCAATTTACCAAAAAATTGTCCGATCTCACTGTCAACGACGGAGAACAACTAGAACTTAGCGTAAATGTTAACGGTGATCCGGAACCACAGGTTACCTGGACCAAGAATGGCAAGGTATAAAACATACGGATTGTAAAGATGATATTACCATGTTGAAATTGTGAATTAAACATTCCCCCACCCTCTCTCTCTCTCTCTCTCTCTCTCTCTCTCTCTCTATCAGCCTCTGAGCTCGTCGGAGATCATGAGCTTGAAGTATAAAGCCGGAGTCGCGACACTCGTTATCAACGAAGTATTCCCCGAAGATGAGGGCGAGTACACTTGTCAGGCAAGCAACAGCATCGGTACCGTAACTACCTCTTGCAAATTAACGGTTAAACGTAAGTAAATAGCGCGATTGCGATACTCTATATATGTATAATACTTGTACAGTTGTTTCTTCGAAAGAAGAATAAAATAAGAGAATACTAAAGTTCAATCGATATACGTTTGCAGCAGCTATGGCGGGTGCAGCCGCGAAGAAAAAGACCGACGATAAGCCTCCGAAAATCGTGGACCATTTGACCAGTATGTTCGTAAAGGATGGTGAAGCCGTCACTTTGAGCTGCCGAATAATCGGTGCGAAAAAGTTCGACGTGATCTGGCTTCACAACAACAAGGAAATCAAACCTAGCAAGGACTTCCAATACACTAGCGAGGCCAATATCTATAAATTAAACATAGCCGAGATCTTCCCCGAAGATTCTGGTACTTATACCTGCGAGGCATTCAATGACGCAGGAGAGAGTTTCTCGTCGTGCACATTAAACGTTCTTGGTACGCTTAACGATCCCCTTTATCGGTAAACATTTATAAACATCTCGACGCAACAAACGGAAAAGTCTCACGACCGTTTTATTCTTTCGTACACCTCTGTAGTTCCAAATGAGGAACCGAAGAGTCCAGTCTTCACGACATTCCCTCAATCTGCAACGGTAAGCGAAGGCGAATCGGTTACGTTCGTATGCAAGACTGAAACCGCGCCTCTGAAAGGTAAGTGATAGATTGCAAAACGTAAATCGGAATAAAAATATGGTCATTTGTGTGCGATACAGTAACGTGGTTGAAAGACGGAAAAGCACTCCCGGAATCTAGCAGCAGGTACCTCTTCAGTTCAGACGGTGACAAATCGTTCGAGTTGCGTATTAAAGCTTGCACAGCCAGCGACATCGGTCAGTATGTTGCTCGCGCGATCGGCAAAAAGGGTGAGACCAATGCTGCTTTCGCTCTCAACGTTACCAACGAATAGTAAAATCGCTGATTTTACACGTGATAAATCGCAACACGACAAGGTTCGCTCAGATCTATTCATTTTTATCGCTCTCAAAAACACAATCCTTTACTATATACATTGAAAATCTGAATTATTTCTTCACTATCTTTACTTCGCT
>NW_017101002.1:765433-770689 GCF_001263275.1 Habropoda laboriosa
GCGGCCATAGGAGACGTAACGCGCTCGTGTATAAAAGAGAAATCGGAAAATTATTATACTCACACTATTCTATATGTAAATTTTCTTTTTGTGTGCTTTCAATATCGCAAAGAAAACAATGATGTCGTTATATGGTGAAAGAAGAATCCAAGGTGTTAAGCAATACGGATAGCACGCGCAACCTATACGTTAATACGAGCTTTGCTGTATACACGAATTAGCATATTTTAAGTACACAATCTCGTGCATAACGGCAGTAAAATGTTCAAAACCGAACATTTTCGCAAATAGTCAGACTCGGCAAGATAGCCAGCATCCTCGTACACTCTAAAACATCTTATCTTGTCTAGATGACTGGACGAAATAATTTACACTGCCGCGATGTACGTCCTTATTCCATGTAATCGTACGCACTGTCGTGTTATACATGTTTGAAGACTGCTTCCGTTACAAAATTTCAGATAAATAAAACATAATTCAAATATAATATTATACATTTTTCTTTCTCTCCTTTCATAACCATTCTCATTTCATTCACAGTTTTTATTTCATATATCTATATGTACTCAAGTACAAAATCGTTCACTTACTTACACCGTATCGTACAAGGCATTCGGATCCATAATATTGAAACAACCAAACTTCGGAATAAAACAATTTTCAAAATCCTTTCTTTTTTCACTATGCAAACGCAAATATTCATATTTCTCATCGCAGTTCGTATTTACTACCATTATACCGGCACCAGCGACCTTCGCATACCTCAATTCACAAAAATCATCCTCATGTACGATATCCATTTCGGTTATCGTATTGTCCTTTACCTGTCCTTTCAGGCATTCTTCCCCCTGACAAACAAAATCTTTTACAACATCGATTCTCGAAAGTACCTTTCCGCGTGAATCATCACCTGTAAGACCATTCAAAATTAGTATGAAATCAATCGAGTATAACTGCTATTTCTTTTATTCTATATGTTCACCGGTGAAAAATAATATTGAAACAGGCGTGAGAAACGCATCCACTGCATGATCGATAGGATAAATTCGAAATACGCTCTGCCAACAATCGTCTTCCGGGTAATAAATGTAAACGTACGAACTCAATACAAATAGTTTTCCATTCAGGACGCAATGAGGAGGAGTATCCGATACATATTCAGGAATATCCGCGCCTTTTTTCCACTTACCTGAAATCATCCATGTATTATTGTATGATTAAAACACCTACAAATATTTCTTTGGTTTTATACAATCGTTTATAACCTGTGTGAATATCAAGAATATCAACACGATTTAACAAACGCCTATGCCTCCCCGAACCACCTACTATGTACAATTTATTTTCTATAAATGCAGCAATCATATGCCTCCTTGACATTGGCAATTTGTCTTGAAAGTACCACTTCTTGGATAAAAGGCAATAACGCCAGATAATATCATTAAAGATTCCAGATCCTAATCCCATTTCTCCTCCAATTACATATACACTGTACCCTAAAAATATTTCAAATAATTACAAGTTTTCTACTCGACAAATATATGTGCAACTTAGAAGCACACCTCTACTAGCAACCTGCATTCCAATGAAATGTTTTCTTGACTCTTGTATAGTTTTTAATTGCACATGTTTAGATAAAGTACTACCATCCCAAGTGTATAAGTGTGCTACCTTGGTGGCATCTGGGTACTTTTCATAGACGATTGTACCTTGTATAAACTTGGGTTGCCTCTCTTGTACAACATTCACGCTTAAATGTTTCGATGTCTACAATTAACATACTTTCAAATATACCATGAAGATGAGGTGATAAATAAATATAGTAAAAGATATCAACTACCTTGCAATAATTTACCATTGCATCATACATACGCCCTACCCTAAATGTTATATTGACACTTTCTAGTAGTTGAATGATATTATCATTGCTCAGTTTCATGAGTGCAAATGCAGGTAGTGCTTTAAAACGGTCTAAACAAACAGACAGACAAATATCTTGTAATACTTTTATGCCCAATTTTTGTGACAATACCCATATATCGATTACTTTCTCTGGTGACAGCCAATGTAATACTATTATCTCTACAATTTCATTTGTTAATTCTCCAACCACAAATAATGTGCTCAATTGTAACAAATTTAGTAATTCTACAAAATTATTCTTCAAAAACTGTATCATAGAACCTTTTCTAGAATGACAATTTATATTAAAAAGATGATCGTCATCGTGAATCCAATTGACAAAACTCTAAAAACATAAAAATCAAATGACTACGACGATAATGTGCAAAGACACATTATGCTTCTACATTAATCGTAGAAATTACCTGCAAAGTCCATAAATCAATGTCATAATTAATAATGTGTTCCTTGCTAGACGAATCGCTAAAATTATGCGAGAAAAGTGCCGCAAAATAGAGGCTTTTACTCGCAAGCTTCCCTTTATCTACGTTTATGCGATTTTCATTAAGGACCAAAGTAAAAGAATCCTCCATGGTATATCGTTATCCTTGATTATCGAATAAATTCTTATTTAAGATGATATTAGAAATGATTAAAAATGCAATAGGTCATCTCAATCATCTTGAACGCATAATTAACGCAAGTTGTTGTTAATCGTAAATCACTTGAAAAATTATTCTTGAAATTGTAGGTACAACTTTGTCGATACAAGTACATACTATTTTACACGGAACGAGGAAGAATTTGTAGAACTGGAGGAATACTTACTAGGAACTCTCTTTTTTACGCGACATTTCTACATTCGTGTCTAGGAAGGAACTCCGTCCGGTGTTCCTGCCGCTCTGCGGTAGATTTTGGAAGCTGTTGCTTGACCGCTACAAAATAACAAAATTACACATGCGCAAATACGTATTTCAGGGAGTAAAATGTCTCTGGGATCATTGAATCGCAGTGTAGACAACCGTTCTTATAGTGAGGGTAGAGGCGCTTCGCGTCGTTACAGTTTAAAGAGCATGAAATATTGAATTTGTGGTTGGTTCGGATGGAAAATCTTGGTGAACAGTCTGAGATGCCAAACGAATAAAATTAATTTACGAGTTATGTTGATATTTACGCATTTTATTACATGCATCTCTGTAATCTAAAGACGCAATGGATCAAGAACTTATTGAAAAATTTATCGAAGTGACGGGTAAGTACTACGTACCCTATCGCTCTAATGATATTTGAAAAAATAGCAAAACTTCATTTTTCCTTTACATAATAATTTATTTTTTTCACTATTTACCAGTGAAGTATTTTAAATTAACTTTATATTCTAATAACGTTAACCGATTACTTTATGTTTATTATTAGGGGAGAGTGAAGCAACAGCTCACGAATATCTGTCATTAGCTGATGGAAATGTAGAAACTGCGATAAGTTTAATGTTTGAAGGAGGACAAGCATCTGAATCATTACGTGCTCCTGAACCTGAGCCAGAAGTGAGGCCTCCTATTTTACCTATCCAGGAAGTATTAGTGCCGTCTGGTCCAATATGTTCCCTTCCAAGATTATCAACTAATGTATTTGATAGATTTAGGGATTTTGCAGTGGAAACCCGTGAATATCATTTCATTCAATATTAGATAATGGAAAATGTATCTATTTTGTATAATCATTGTATATTTAACATAGAACGGCAGGAAGAAGAAATGACCCGTAAAGTAGCTGGGGTTAAACAAATGTCCTATTGCACATCAAAAAGGTTGGAGGATTTATTTCGCCCTCCATGTAATATCCTCTACCTGGGTTCTTTTATGGAAGCCCGTGAATATGCCAAGTCGTTAAACCGTTGGTTACTTGTAAATATTCAAAATCCTCAAGAATTTGCTTGCCAAATTCTTAATAGAGATGTATGGTCAAATCAACAAATTCAAGAAATTATAAAGGATCATTTCGTTTTGTGGCAGGTAGGTTGAAATAAAACATTTCTATTTAAATTTTAAGAAGGAACAAATAATACATTCGTTACTTTTGCATATCTAAATAGGTATTATCAAATACAAGTGATGGAAGTCGTTACATAAATCTGTATGATGTATATGAATACCCCTATCTAGCAGTAATAGATCCTAGAACAGGTGAATGTATGCAAACTTACAATCATATTACTGTGGACGTTTTAATGTCTGCTCTGAATGATATGTTAAGTACTCATCCGTCACCTGAATCTGTGACAAATGAATCGTTTAATCCTAAAAAATGGAACAACTGTACCGCCACAGCAACAAAAGAAAGTTGTACATCTAATTCATCGGTACGTGCCGATAATCTTTTACATTTAAATTCAACATTATGATTCGTCGTTCAATTAAAATGATTAAATTTTATTTATAGGTTTGTAGTAGTAGTAGTAGTAGTAGTACCAAAACTTTTAAGCACACAGTTGGTAATTTAAACGACACAGGCAAGTGGCATTCATCAAATACTTGATACATTTCCTCTACAAATATTTACATTATTACTTTACTTATAGACAGTAATAACGATACCCCAAGCATTCAAAGCTCAAGTACAAGTTTGTCAGTTGATACCATGCAGAATATAACTAAGAAAAGAAGAATGAATGAATCAGACGAATTAACAGAAAAGAGTCAAGGAATGTGTTCAAAGGTATGTTAAAATACGCGTGTACACGTAGTATGTAATTCATTTAAAATAATACATACGTATTCTAGGACGAACAATCGTGCGAAATCAAATCTAATATGAACAAGATTAAAACTGGTAAACAATTACTACTTCTTAATATCCCTCATAAATGATTTCTTAGAATTAACGAAAGTACATTGTTTACGTAGACGATAGTGCATCTTCTATAAGACTTTGTTTGAGACTGCCAAGTGGTAAGAAGGAAACAATATCAATGTTTGCAACAGACACTATAGAGGTAAGTACAATGATTTTAGTATTGATAACCTTAGTAATAAGCACAAAGGGAATAACATTTTTTTCTTATAGGACTTCCTAAGTAAAATGGAAACTTTGGGTTACACGTCAAACGATCATACTTACTTAGTACCCTTTCCAAAAACAAATATCGGAGCGCTTCCTCCACAAACACATTTATCCGATACCATTTTATTTCCAGCGAACACAGTATTTATAACAAAGATGTAGTGATCTGTTAAGTAAGTGCGTATGATGCATATTTTAATCAATTAAACTATATATTGAAATTAACTTGCATATTGTTGCAGATGAAATATTGTGGCGCGAGTATTTTCATTTAATTACCACGTTATTGGAATA
>NW_017101002.1:772190-772811 GCF_001263275.1 Habropoda laboriosa
AATTAGAAAAATATTATATAATAATTCAAATATATAAAAATGTACTGTCATGAGTGTTCAATTACCATTTATGTGTAATTGCAATCTTCATACTTGTCATCCTTCAGTGCTGTCATTACGTTAGTTTTTAAAGCGTTTTAAACGAAGTAATGAAATGTATAATAGAGTGAGCTATAACGATTAATTGAATTTTATACAAATAAAAGGAAAAAGTTACATTTATTCTGGAAGACGAAAATTACAAAATAGGTCTTCGCACTGCCGTAACAATGTAACAATACAAGTTTCCAATCATTTTTATACTATTCTTTCGGCAAACATAGGTGTACGAAGATGAATAATTTTATTTTTAAAGCCGCACAAGCTACGCGCTGTATTTGACAATGTTGTTCGGTTTCGACTAGCCGAACTGTTACTAAAATTGTAATCAAAAGCAGCTGCTTGAATACGAGCTATTCGGAACACAACATTCGTATCATTAATGGTAGAAAAACAAGTTCACACGCGGTATTGTCGTATAATGCTTGGTAGAGCATCAACCAGGACGATGCTACACGGCTAACGTTACAAACTTCCGAACGCCCAATGGCAGCTATGAAATTTTAATACATTTTTTCCAGA
>NW_017101002.1:772870-773112 GCF_001263275.1 Habropoda laboriosa
ATTTTTTTTATGATGTTTTTTATTTTAATGTTTTTTTTTTTCAACATTACTACTTATTTTACAAAGAAAATGGCCTTCTCAAAAGTAAAAATGGCCTAATTTATACCATAACCAACAATTTTGTTATGGCGAAGAGGGAGGGGGTGGTGAAATTTGAACGTCAAAATTAATTTTGAGACGTTTTCTTTATAAACGTACACCTTTATGAAGAAGTGTACAAAATTCCTTTTGGGACCCCACAA
>NW_017101002.1:773227-773687 GCF_001263275.1 Habropoda laboriosa
AAAGTTCAAACAAAATTTTTACCTAAGTAAATTGGTGGTATAATTTTATTACATATTTTGTTCGAATTGTTAAATTTTTTAAATAAATAATTTTTACCTACCTAACCAGATACATTTTTCTGTCATTTTTTACAACATCCAAACATTAATAATTGACACATGTTCATTGCCAAACGTTGTTATCATTTGTTGTAAGAAGCAGATTGTTCATGAAACGTTTGAATAGAGGTTGTCTGTGTACGTAAGGCTACACCAGCTGTATGTTCTGCATAATGAAATAAAAAGAAAAAAAAATAAGGAAAAATTATATGTAACAATAAGTTATATGTATTAATACAAACTAAAACCATGGATCTTTGTAAAATAATTGGTATGATACAAAAATATTGATTAATTCATTTGTTCTTTGTCATAGAATGAATATTGATAACATAATACCTTCTTCCTATTTAACACACAT
>NW_017101002.1:773764-792370 GCF_001263275.1 Habropoda laboriosa
TATCATACATGTTTATTAACTAAATTTAACCTTGTAAGATCGCAGACCACATACATCCTACAACAATCATCAGCATTAATTATTTTTCAATATTTACAAAATACATACATAAACATTCTGTTACAAATAATTGTTTACAAGGTAATATCTGTATTAATTTTAAAGGAGAGTATATCACACAAGCCACAACACTGTAGTATATTTCCTAAGTTGCATTTCACATAAAGTTTCAACATTGAAATAGATAAAAAATAAAGTTTTCCTATTTTTAAGAGCAACAAGGCAAAGCTTAATGATAAGCATTCTTAAATGTCATAAATGTATGGGTAAGTAACATATAGGTATATATACATATAGTCGTATATATATACTTATAGTAATGAAAGTACATACAAAAGTATATCTTTCTTCAACATCTGATTAATAGAAATTTATGTAAAAGATTCTTCTTTCATACCAATATAGCTTAAGATAATGCCCATTGGTGTACGCTCTAATCCCATACCCTCGATCTTATTGACAATCTTATTCTTCATATGCCTTAATCTTAATGATGCATGTATCAGAATTACTAAAACATCAACAACATTATTATATTAATGCACTGCAATTATCCATTTTTACACTCTTTGAATTAATTTTGCTGCTTATATGTGTACGAAGATAAAAGGAGTATATTAAGGTAGAAAGAACTTACCAATAAGCGACAATAAAACACCACATAATGCGAAAAGAAGTGAATTTATAGTGTAAACAACAAAGGATCCAAAAATAACAGCAATAACTATCCCAACTTGGGGATAAGATTTTTTGAAGTCAAGCAATGCTTCGTCTTCGCTAAATAAGTAAGCACATTCACCCCAAATTGCCATCATCGATATTACACCAATCATCATCTTCATTGGATGCAGTAATCTAAATAATGACAAGTATACAAAATAAATGAAATTTTATCAAAAGATATTTTCAATATTCCCAGTATACTTACGAGACAATAAGTGTAATTGCAATGCAAATATAGAGGTAATTGGTTTGATAATATACAAGATTATTCACAACTCTGTTACTCCATTTTTCTAAATCTTTAAAATTGGGAAGTTGAAAACGTGAGGTTTCATAAAGAAAATCATCCATACTACGTCTACGTGGTAGTTTCCAGCGATCACTTCGCGGCTTTACTTTATCCATTACGATGATATTGCGTACAATTTTAAATCAAATTAGAAAGTTTGACTTTTACAATGGAACACTGATCGATCTCCACTCGACAAGTCTTTTGATATTTTTGGACGATGACGTTTATAAGGCCGATATCATGCAAGGTTTAACATATCACCAATACCTCTGTTCCGAAGATAATTAACTAGATTAGTTTATGTACAAATTTTTGCCTTGGTACAAAAAAGCAAGAAAAATGTAATTACTACGTTTCTTAATAGGAAAGTTCGTACACTATCTACAATAATAACTTTAGGATCAATTCAAAAACTGACTAATTTCCTAATGTGTTTGCTTATCTTCTATCAGCTGGTGAACATCGAATAACAACGTGAAATCACGTCACTCTTGTTCTTTAGAAACTCGAACACAGCGCGTATTTCAAACCTACCGGTGTAAGGATTAAACAATGGCAAAATTTTGTTAATAGAAACAAGCGGTATAGATATCAATTAAAACATAGCACGACTATGCTATTGTGCAATTGTGTAGATGTGAGGAAATTTGAAACTCTTTATTCTCAGAAATCTGATTTTATTCTTATCCGTTTAAAAATATGTTTCTGTCCTTTAACATCTTTCATTGACAAAGTTTATTTGCAACAAGACGAACTATTTAATTAATGTAATTTTTGCTAAAACTAGATTTAGTCACGTGTTAATAATGTCATTCATATCAGTTTTCTTAATATCGTTACTGTTACAATTAAAACAGATTCTTAATATTAAATATGAGCCCATAAGGTAAGTCAATGATATAAAAAGGCACGTTGAATTTCATTGTAATATGTGATGATAGAAACAATTAATTAATAGCATCGCACGCGTCAATCCAATCGTTATACACGTCAATTGGTTCCGATAATGCATTAACGCTAGTTTGATAATCTTCTAAACAAACTCGACATGAAATTCTTGCTGTATTTCTGCCTTTGTCCCTAAAATTATTATGAAATGTTACAAACAATATACGTTTTAGCAATTACACGATGCACTGAACTTACATTTTAACATCGCACGATTTCTCGTGGTTACAAAATGGACACGTAAATTGTATATCCATAGGTTCGATAGCCTTTTTCCTTTGTGGAGCTTGTCGTTTACTTTTTCTTCGACCCATTTGCAATAAATTCTTTATTTTCTCAATTTCTAGAAATATGATTGAAGTATTTGACACGCGTTATAGAAATAACATATACACGTAGAATTATTTCAACCGAAATAATTCTAATTTAGAAATAATGAAAAAAATAATGCACTTTTAGACACCGTCGTGTGTATAACGAACGATCTTCAGAATGTTTCAGTATCGACTAATGTCGAAAGGTGACTAATGTTGTTAGCATTCAAAAAGCCGATAAAACCGTTGCAGTCTAGAATTTTCATTTCAAACTCCGTAGTATTGTACGACAAACGTGTCAAGGATGTAATTCGGAGCTTAAGGAAGAGGATAATGAGACGTAGAATTGATGATGGATGACAATTAATATATGTATTTCTTTCGTAAATATCGGGAATTATATTAAAAATCTTTCATACAAAACTAAAATCGAGGGTAATATAAAAGAATTTTAAGCTTTTCAAGCACGCGTAAGATAATAAGTAGGTCTAAAGATTTAATGTTAAATCATTATGATTTATTTTTTGTATAATTAAATATTAATAACACGCGATAATTTCTGAACCCTATTAAGCAGCAAATCTCCTTGCTTGACCATTGCTTGATACTGCCAATTTTTACTGTCCGGTCTGTTAGTTTCAACTACGCCGCCAACGCGATCAACTTTGCAATGCAATCTTCCTGCAGCGATGAAACGCGACACCTCTCTGTAAGAAATAATCGAAATAATAATATATTTATATATAAATATATATGATCTGTAAGATTCGAGAAGTTGCGTGTACGCGAGAATACGCATCTCCCTAACATAATACCGATAGTGTGGGAAGATTAAATAATCCCTGCGTAATAAACCTTCGACATGGGCTAAAAACATATTTCTACATTACTACATAATAACATCGATTATTTCACACGAAAGTTTGAACGGTTGAATAAAGTTTGTTAATACCCAGATTCTTAAAGAAGTCAGCATATTGGCAATTATACAATGAAAATAAGTAATCTTTGACATCTTGATTACTATGAAGCACTTCCAAAATTTCTGAACCTTTGATAATTTTATCTCTAAGTTCATTTCTAGGCAAACTTATCATACTTAAATACACTGTGTATCTCACAAATGTATTGTAATCCATAAGTTCGTAACTTGTGAATGTACTAACTGTATCCAGAAAGAAATTTGCAGCTTCTTTAAAATCACGTACTGCTATACAATATGTTCCTTGATAGACTTTTAAACGATTTCGTCTATCCCAATCACCACCTTCTTCTATCAAACTGAAACAAAAGGAAGATATTCGTATTCCTCTGCATATTTAACACATACCACCATTGTGAAATGAATTTTACGTTCCAATATTTCCATACCTTTTGGCTTTTTCTATGTTTCTAGTAATATGATCGTGATCTAAATAAAATAATCCAATTCTAATGTTATGAAACACAATGTCTAATCTATGACCTAACGATACAGTTTTATCGTAAGTTTTTCTGAATGCCGAAATGGCACCTTCTTTGTCTCCTATTCTGCATAGATGTTCTGATTTTTTAAGATTGGCTTCTCTAACTTCCATTTCTCCCAAATTTTTCTCAGCATCTTCAATCGCATCGTCCAATTCTTTCAGTTGCTCCATGTTCTTAGCTTTCATAGTGGACAAAAGAGTATCGTCGACCGGCCAATCCAAGTCTTTACAGACCTCTTCGTAAAATGGAGCCATGTCTAGGAAAAGTAATTATACACTTTAAAACACCCCGTTTACTCCAATTTGTTTCATATGCAAAGATAAATATGAACGACGTATTCATTTGGTCGAGTTAATCGAATTTAAACCAAGATTATCGAACAACGACGCGAATAAAGAATAGTTGTGAATAATGAATGAGAGAATTATAAAATTAAAAGTACGTCCAGATAAGGGTAAAATTTCTAAAGAGGTTAGGGTAAAAAGGGTTAAGGTAATTTAAAAAATGTTCGCTTCTATAAAAGCATCAAAGAGATCTTTAATACGAAACATTTGACGTGTTATACATTAAACTCTGTATCGTATTAATAACGAACGAAAGAGTAAATTTGAGGAAAAAAGTGCAATCTCACTTTCTGCTTTAATGGCATCTAACAGTTTGTTCTTTAGAAAGGGATCATCCTTGTGTTCCGGCAAGCTCAATAGAAATTTAATTTGAGCTAATTCCAAATTCGGATTTTTCTCCAAACCCTCTTCTTCTAAATTTTCTAGCGGCATTATAAATTGAAAGTACAGTTACAGTACCGATAAACACAATGAACCGACACTTTGTGCTTTGCGAAGCACGAAGTAAATTACACATAGAGGAAAGGCGAAAGCGTACATTTCACAGTCGCTCGGTAGATGGCAGAATAAATTGTTGGGAGGATTTTTCATGAATGAATATTGCTACGATAAATGATCGAAGAATAATTAGGTTTTGAATGAAGAAGAAGTGAAACGTGAACTTGGCAAAAGCGTGTATATCTTCACAAGAAATACACAAGTTTCTGAAAATAATAAACACATTATAATAATTTTCTTTTAACGAATCAATTTATTTCTTGACACAAACTGCCAATGACTCAGGTAAAGTGAGTCCAAAAAGAGAAAAGTGTCTCCACAGGATTCGTTATATTTAAAATTTACAAGAAGTATTGCATAATGCGATTTCATTCATTCACGTACCACACAATTCAACGCACACTGGCGACTTCGGTATTTCTTTCTCTCTAACTATGGTTTTGCGCGACACTAATCATTCTCCTCTCGATAACATCGTTGCAATTATTTTTGGACAGTAACAACGAAACTGATTGCAATATGATCGTTGAAAAGACATTAAATAGGATCGTAAGGAAGGAAGGAAGGGGAGGGCGGGATGGGGACGAGGAGGGACAGACCAATGAAGATTTACCGTTGATGGAAGGATTGGATACCATAAATTGCTTTTCTTACGTTCGCCTGTCAAAACAATCGAAACTGACAACGAGTATGGATAACCCGAAATAATAGTTCACGTGGTCGATTTTCTACGTTAGTCCGGCAAACTTTGAAGTCGCATTTTTGTGACGGTGGTTAATATACAACTGTTATATCAAACATTTTATTTCCGAATTTCACGATGTAATTTAGTGCAAAAAACATTGCGAATCTCTCTCGATTTCGTAATCGAAGCATGAAAATATCAGCATATATCAACGCTGAGCGAAATACATCGAATATAAGAATAAAGAAATTTATTTGGAATTAATCGTTTGTTCGTTCGTTTTTTCTTCTTCTTTTGATTTGTTAAATTCCCTGCGTTTCAACGCGTAACTTTTAGAAAGACTTGGAAGGATTGAAAGATTCTTTCGAACGTTTTTGTTCGCACAAGGATATCTGGAATTGTTGTTTAAGCTTCACGTATACGTACAGATACTGTACGCAGGCAGCAGGCAGTCATGCGAACATGGAACTGTAGGAAATCGGTGTGACGATCGGTATTGCAAACTGAATATATATTCGAGTCTGTGTAATTGGTAAAGTTCGACATCGATAATCGACTACACGCGGCGATCTTCCCTTTCCTCGAGGGAGGTGAGAGACACGCGAGACGCGTTACTAGGGAAAAAGGTACGGTTGATTGGCAACAGGGAGACGATCGCACGCACACTCGATTAAAAACAAGAGTCAACGATCGAAACAAGTCGCGTGCGCACAGTTGGTAAAAAGTAAATCGTTGGATAACCGATCGACTTCCACGGCTAACAACGCAATGCACAATAATACGTATACATTCAGAGTTACGAATCCAGCTATAGTTATATAGTACGTTTAATAATCGTTACGCGTGCATCGACTTGTTTCATCGGACGAGCATTACGTATGTAATAGATCAAGTTTTCGTGTATACCTTGAACGTCGCGAACGAATAAAAGAAGGATTAGGAATGCAGGAAGAGAAGAGAAGAGACGAGACGAGACGAGACGGTGGTAAAACGTTTCTCAATTCGAAACAATTGTGATTCAGCATTATCTTGGTTCGATCGATTTGTTTTTCGTTCGAACGATCATAGAGGAAAATACGAGCGACTCGAATATCCCTACCGTTCCTCCCTCTATCCACCGTTAACAATCCACCAAACCCTTTGCGAATCGAGGACTTTCTATCGAGAGTTGGTTTCACCCTCTTGCTAATCGATCGAACGAACGATCGAATCTTTTTCTTCTTATTTCTTCCTTCTCTTTTCCTTTTGTTCGATAATTACGTGGAAAATCTGTGAATCCCGATTCGATCCGGCAAAAGAAAGAAAGAAGGTTAGAAAAGGGCGGGGGAGGGGAAGTGAAAAATGGTGGAAGCGTCTGAAGGATCGTCGCGAATCGATTTGCCAGCGTGGAGAGGGGGGGGGGGGGGGGGGGATCGTTGATCTAACAAGTGAGAAGAGGGTAGGGCGAAGTAAGGGAGGGAGGGAGGGAGGAAGAAAAAAAAAGGATAAAAGATTCGCGTCGCCCCTGTTTCTCGCGATGCACGAACAGCTAGAAATACTCGGCAAGTACATTGGTCGGTCGATATAGAACACATCTCGATAATCCCGAGCGATCGATACGATGATACTGTTAATGACAATGGCGACAGAGAAGTGGTTAAGGTAAAAGCGAGCGAGCGAGCGAGCGGTCGATTACCGTGTCTTATTCGGCTAGGAATCGACGGATCGGTCGATCGATCGATCGATCGGTCGGCTGGACACTCACACCGTTAAGTTTAATACACCGTTAAGTTTGTTATAAGGTAAGAATAATTAGAGGTTCGAAGCGATTAAAAAATATGTCGGAGGCCGATTTTGGCCCAAGCTCTCTTACTCGCTTACGCTCGAATTTTCTCCTCTCTTTGTTTTCACCTTTTCCTCTCCCTTTTTCATATTTTTTTCCTTTTTTTATTTCGATACGATATCAACAGCGAAACCACTTAAATCTGTATAATATATATTTATACTTAATAATTAATCCTTAGCGATCAATTTACAATCGATTGATTCGATTAATTCGTAGCGATGGTTCGTTCCTTTCGTCACGGCATGCCTTCATTTCCGCTTCCCTGCTTCTTTTCCTTTTCCTTTTTCTTTTTCTTTTCTTTTTCCCTCCTTTCGTTTCGTTTCGTTTCATTATCGACGAACGATTAACACCGACGACACTTATACTAGAACTGTCCCCCCGTCTGAATCGGAATGGATGCTGAAAAACATCTACCATAGATTAATTGTCGATCGTACGCGCTTTGTGTCCTTGAGGCCGATAGAACAAAAGAAACATTCATTATATAGACATCAGTTATTATATCAACGATTTTCTCATCTATACCCTGTGCATCATTTTAAATGTTTCAACACATCCTATGTGATTACTCGATAAATGTTTCTCGCTTACCGTAGATAGTCAATATATAATATTTATACTTTGTATGTATATTCTATAAGTATACGCACGCGTATGCGTCCGCAAAAATGTATACAGTTTTCCCTTTCTTTCTTTCTTTCTTTCTTTCTTTCTTTCTTCCTTCCTTCCTTCCTTCTTCTTCTTCTTCGTTTCCTTCTTACGCACGTTCGTGTACGAGTACGCGTGCATATATTTATCGTTATTCTTCTTCTTCTTATCATTATTATTATTATTATTATTTTTTGTTGTTGTTGCTGTTGCATACAATCATGCCAGATGCGCAATTTTACAGCGTCGATTAACGACAAAAGAGGATGTCGGTTATGGCATTACGTCTACATCGACTGTTTGTGATCGTGTATCGATAAACACTGTAATCCTTGATTGCTCGAACACGTAGCAATGAAATATACAATTAACGAGACAACATAACACGATAACTATAAAAATCACGGTAACCTATGATATTTCACAGCGGTGAGAGAGAGAGAGAGAGAGAGAGAGAGAGAGAGAGAGAGAGAGAGAGAGAGAGAGAGAGAAAGAGACAGAGAGAGACAGAGTCAACAATTAACCGACAAACAGATTGTAACGAGAATGGCTATGGCTGTAGCGAGTGCGAGGTACGAAAGCGAGGATGCCTACCGAATCGACACTATCCAGATATATTTTCGAGATTTTCTTCGCGACGTATCCCTCTTCCGTTTCGTTTTCCTTACGCTCGAACGTTTTCGCGGTTCGATCGATGCGCACTCACTGACTCAAGTAAGAGAGATAGATAGATAGAGAGAGAGAGAGAGAGAGAGACAGAGAGAGAGAGAGAGAGAGAGAGAGAGAGAGAGAGAGAGAGAGAGAGAGAGAGAGTGTGTGTGTGCGTGTGTCGGAGGGGCAGGGAACAGGGAGAGACCTTTCGACGTTTTCGATATTTTGCCTTGGAAATGGGAAAAACGGTGAGAGTGGGGAGGAGGCGAGGGATGTTTCGATCTACGATTATTCGTTCCGTGAACATTGGAGAAAGAGGCGGTGAATTGTGATAATCGACAGGATTGATTGGAAAAGCGTGGCTCGGTCCGTACGTACTTACGTAGGTAAGACATTTACATACCTATCATTTACGAAAGCAAATTGAGCAGTAAGTAAACCTCCTTTTAACCCGTAATCTGCGCAGAATATTAAACCGTAACACATACTACGAAGGAGAAGCTGCGGGGCTGGTAAGGATACGCGATCAATATCAAAGTATTGGACTGACGAAAGGGTGAAATTTAGTCCACGATCGGCTAGCTTCAATTACACGACTGATTTGGTCTCTCCTTTGTCCCACGCATAGACACACGCACGCACGCACGCACGCACGAGCGGAAGGGAAATCGCGCGAAAATTCGGTATACTCTCTGATCGATCGGTCCGTTTTTCTTTTCCAACTTAATCCGCACGCAAAATTATTCGGTCGATTGCGATAAATCGGCACGATTCAACGAATCGAATTTGACTAGATTCGCATTAAACATATACATGTTTGCAATTAATCATGTGCACACGCGTATACGCGTTATTGCTTTGATGTTACGTAACGTAGTCTGTAACGCATTTATAGACGTTTTATACGATGTATACGGCACTCGTGTCTACGAAATCGCATTTGTTACACCACCAACTGAAAATATTTCCAAATTTTTCGGAATTTTTCGGTTTTTTACCACCACCACCACCACCCACCACCTAACCTAACCACCGCTCTACTCCTCTACCCTCGATCAATTTTCGCAATTACATTTTCGCGATAAGCACATCGCTACAATTCCCCCGGTCAGTGTTCGAACGCGAACGCGTATTCCATTAATTCGGATATATTTCGTCCATTGGCTCGTAAAAAATGCCCGAATAAAAGCCGAATGCTACCGCTTATTTAATAGCAATCTCACTGCTCGATATACGTACATATACGTATATATAACGGTTACAGCTAATAACGTGGACGCGAGTCGTACGCGAGGCGTACAGAAAAACTAAACAACTACCATTTCTCTCGTACAACGAAGAAGAAGAAGGAAAGAAGAAGAAGAAGAAGAAGAAGAAGAAGAAGAAGAAGAAGAAGAAGAAGAAGAAGAAGAAGAAGAAGAAGAAGAAGAAGAAGAAGAAGAAGAAGAAGAAGAAGAAGAAGAAGAAGAAGAAGAAGAAGAAGAAGAAGAAGAAGAAGAAGGAAAGAAGAACGGAAGAATGATAAAAATAACAACGGATAGGTATACGGACGCGTACAGTAGGTAAATTTTGTCGAAAATTCCAACGACGAGTCACGTTCGAAGGAAATGTAACACTGGTAACCGATTCGTTGAAACAGCAACAGATATTGCACATGCTCGGCCCAGTGATGCGAAACCAGCTGGATATCTTTCAACAATAACGAAAGCGTAACAGTAACGTTGCAAAACGGCGCAAAAAAGCGAAACTTTAACATCGTACTTTTTTTCTTTCCCCACCCATATTATCGAGACGATCGATGCGCGATCACTGCGAAAAAGAGACGAATAGCATCTCGAGCACGCCACTTTCGAAACCTTGTTAGAACGCGTTTATGTAATACCAGGCAGCCTGATTTCGTGCAACACGTGCGACAACAGCTTATTTTTTTTTGTTTCCTCGTTGTTTTTCGGCAGCATTCTTCTCCGTTCGTTCGCGGTTCCGAGCCGCGCGCTCGTTACTACTCGCGGCTATACTAATAATAACAGTTCTAAACGAGCCAGACGGAATGAAGAAAGGAAGGGAGAACCAGGTGATGTGGAGGGTTTCGTAGAAGAGAGATGATTCGAAGCGAATGAAAACGCGACGAAAGGAAGAAAGGTTCGTGGTAAGGGATAAAGAGGAAGAAAACGCGCGCGCGCAAATTGTAGTAGCAAGTTCGCGCCAGAAAGCATCCGTGAAACGTTTCGTGAGACGATCATTCTGGCCGATCCTAAACGTGTAAAAATACGTAGAAAAGATAAACGTAGCGCTCGAATCGTGTATGCATGGTGCCTGTCTCCTGTCTGTCCGTCCGTCTGTCCGTCCGTCCATTCGTGACCTGTGTGTTCTCCTCTGTGTCTCTGCGAGTGCGCATAGCGTGTACGTGTAACAGTAGCGGTAGTATCATCGGTAGGTAGGTAGGTAGGTGTGTAGGTAGGTGTGTAGGTAGGTAGGTAGGTAGGTAGGTAGGTAGGTAGGTAGGTAGGTAGGTAGGTAGGTAGGTAGGTAGGTAGGTAGGTAGGAAGGTAGGTAGGTAGGTAGGCAGGTAGGTAGGTAGATGTGTGTGTGTCTGTTTGCGTTCGTTTGTTGTATGCGTGGTGTGTGTGGGCGTGCGTGCGAGCGTGTGTACGCGCGTATGTACGTCGAATAGCTTTACATCGATTATCATACACCGTCGTACGCGAGGTCGACCGACGGTCTGTGATGAGACGGGAGGTAAGACGGTGGCGTAGAAGTACCTGGCGTCGCGCTACCAACGCTCGTGTAACCGCCCGGATAATTGGCGCTAGGCGCGTGAATTCCTGCCGGCGGTGCTGGATACGCGTCGAAGGAACTAGAGTACGAACCGTTGTAGGAATAAGGATTGGCCATGTGACCGAGGGATGGATGCATTCCTCCCATTCCGCTCATACCGCCCATCCCGTAAGTGCGTTGCATCAAGCTGGACTCGAGGCCACCGAAAAGATACCCGTTCGTCGATCCCATCGGCACGGGATAATGAGGTCCGGGAATGATGTTTGGATAGGAGTTACCGGGATGTCCGTGGCTCATGCTCGGCGTATAGTTGCTAGACGCTAGATTTTCCACCGTGTAAGACTTGCTGTGCTGCTGCTGTTGCTGTTGTTGTTGCTGCTGCTGCTGCTGCTGCTGCTGCTGTTGCTGCTGCTGCTGCTGCTGCTGTTGCGAATCTTGATGCTGACGTCCGTTCATGGCATAAAGAGAGACGTAACCGTCGTTGGGAGAATGGTGCAACGAAGTCGAATAGATGGTGCCGCCAGGCGGCAGCGGGGGACTGTAATTGGACATGGCCGCGTTAGACATTCCGGAGAATCCTGACAGATAAGACTGATGATGCGGCTCCATCTTTTCCGCGAGGGATCCGTCGTCGGCGATGCCCGGATGGGTGTGCTGAAGACGCTGACTGCCGCCGTCGGCTATACTCGGTATCTGATCGACTAGAGATTCGAGGTCGCTGAGACTCTTGGAGGCGACGTCCTGTCCGGCGGTGTTCCTCTTGATGGCGTACTGTTCGTGCGGATGATGGTGAGGCGACATCGAGCCGTGTGTCGGCGTGTGGGGATGCGTGTGAGGCGGTGTTGGATGAGAGTGGTGGGAGTGTTCGTCGGTAGGCTGGCTCAACGGTGTCGGCGTACTCTGATGGGGATGAGGATTGTGGGATTCGGAGGTTTGCTCGTGATAGCCCATGTAACTGGTGTAACTGGGATGGGACGGCGTTCCCGGGCTACCGTGGTGGCCGGGGTTGTTCTCGCCGTTTCCGGCCGCTGGGTTGTACTGGCGGTGATCGTTGTTCATATTTTGCTGAGAGATACTGGTCGGTGGCTCGAAGTCCGGGTGCTCGACGCTCGGGGAAGTCAACGGCGACGGCTCGAGGTTGTTCTCGGAGGAAATCGCGGTGTTGATTTCCGACGACAAATCCGAATGAGTGAACGAGAGCGACATCGACTTTGGGCTTTGGCTGTAGTGGTGCAGATGTACCGGGCTCTGCTTCGCGTTCATATTATAGGGGCTGTCGTTGATAGGCTGGCCGTAGTATCCGGAATCGTTGATGGGCTGCGGATACGGGGCCATGTGGGCGAACGTTTTCGGCGGAGAGAAGCAATTGGGTACCACGGATCCGTAAGCGTCGCCCAGATGAGCCATGCTCTGGTGTTGCTGTTGCTGCTGTTGCTGTTCCCGTTCCCTGATCTCGCGTTCCTGCTGCTTCTGCTGCTGGTGAATCTTCTTCGGTCGTCCGCGTCGCTTCTTGATCACCTCCCCGTTCGCGTCCAATTTCTCCGGATCCGGCGGCGGTTGGTCCTCCGGATTCTTGATCTTCTTCGGTCTACCCCTCTTCTTCTTCCCCGGTATCTGCGAGTTCGACTCGTGTTTCACGCTGCCCGTTCCGCCGTTCACCTCCATCATCCTTCTCTCTCCCTCGTCCGTCAACTCCTCGCAGAACGCCGACTTCTTCTCCTCGATCGTATCTTGATCCTTCTTCTTCAGCTTCGAATCCGCGAACACGATGTCGGACTCGTCCAGATGAGGGATCGTCCCGTTCAAGTAATCGCGAAACTTCTTCAGCGCCGCGTAATATGGCACCTTGTCGGCGGCCCGCGGAAGTTGCGCGCACCTCGCGCTGCTCGACGGCATAACCCACATGTACTGTAACCATCAACACGTTTATCGCGCATTCGCTCGGACAAAAAAGTTCCCTTCCCTTCTCTTACCGTATTGGTGCCGTCGACCAGGTTCGGCTGCCTGCCAAATCCAAACTCCTTCTTCCCGGAGAATACCTCGTATATGAGCTTACCGTTAAACACCGCGATTTTTGGTTTGTACTTCCGTAACTTCTCCAACAGAATCAGACTACCTGTAAAACGGAGGAGAGAAAAAAAAACAGATACTACGATATTATACATTTGTTGGAGATGGTTGGAGAAATACGTCGAGACAGTTTCATCTCGTACGTTTCACCGTCTTTTCATATACGATATCAACTAATGAAAAACGAAGGTTACACGTACAGCCTGAGCTAAATTGTTAAAAGCATCGCGTGCACCACTGTTCGTTCCCGCGAGTAAGAGAATTTCGAGAGTTCCAGTTGGCAGCACTGATGATACCGCATGCCGCCAGTCTTCTCGCGGCGGCGATCCTAAAGTGTGCCGGCCGGGAGCCCAACTCGATCGGCAGACTTTCCTCGCGACAGCAGTCGTTAACGATACACTGGTACGATAAAGAAACGACGACCGTTTTAACCGGTTAGTGAGTAAGTAAGGAATGTTTGTGGTGTAGTGATTACAGCATCCTATAGCTGGTTGGTTGATTCGGTGGGTCTTGGTCTTAACTTGTCGCCGTTGCGCTGGCTGGCAGATATCCAGAGACGGTAAGTAAACCGACGTTTATCGATATATTACGTTCGACATTTTCCTTTCGTCTCGTTTCGTCTCGTTTCGTCTCGTTTCGTTCTTCGCGTTATTCCTCGAGGTTAAATCTTCGAGCGCCGCATTCGAGCGATGCGGTGTTTCAATACGCATGCATATGTGCTTTTATGAAAAAAATAACCACTTCACGTAAAGCTCTCCTCTCTCTTCTCTCTACTCGTGTAGAATTCTCGACGCGTTTACAAAGAGGGAAAGAAATATCGTTTGGACGAAAAGCAGGATGCGCGAAAATAAGAATTATCTTCTGCCGTTCGCGTCCAGTGGGGGAAAATTCGTTACATTGTATCCTTTTGGTCGCGAAGAAATAAATCGTTTCGTCGTCGTTTTAACGTGGCGGTATCCTCTTCCCCTCTCCGACGCGTAAATCACACGCGATCGGGTAACCGTTTCTCGAAATCCGTTCCTTTGATCTGGTATCGCGTCGGCCAAGAATGCTTGTTCAAACGTTAAGATAGGCCATTTTATTTCAAGAGTCGAAACAAATATACGTACATATATCGGCCTGGTGCGAAAGTCAATTTATCGAAACGAAATAAGGAAAAAGAAAGTAAAATTTACATAGACCGCGGTACAAGAGAATTGAGATAAGCGAGGAAGCAAATAAGTGAACCGCGATACGCGTCTCATCGAGCAACTTTGTACCGTCGATTCGCGATCTCTCCGGTGGTATACTGGTGTGTGTAGCTTGTTCGATCGGGTACTATCGGTGGGAAAAATCGGTTGTCGGCGAACGAACCGGCAAATACGATAAATCGAGCGTTGAAAACTACACTCGTCGATCCGTCTGGTCCGAACAACCGAGTACGCGTTAAAACGCGTCCCTTTCTGTCTAAAATGGACTGGTTTTTGCGGCCCATGTGTGCACGGTACGTTGACAATTTTGCCGCGCCACCGTTACATATTCGAATATAGGTGCGTGTGCGTGTGCGTGTGCGTGTGCGTGTGCGTGTGCGTGTGCGTGTGCGTGAGCGTGAGCGTGAGCGTAGCGTAGTGCACACGCATCCTAACATCGGAATCATCGTACATCTGTTACGCGCGCAAGTCGAGCTTGCCTTCCCGAATCGACAACGTTACGCGCGAACGTTATTTCGCGAGTCTTTAATTAACAACCAGTCGTGTCCCGTGTCTCGTATCTCGTATCGCGTTCAATTTCAAGTTTCGAAAATTTCCAACGGAAATTCGTCGGGAGGGGCAGGATTCGTTTGTTTCGTCGCGCACCAACGAGCTATATCTCTACGCGTGTGTGTACGGTGAAACGTAAGAGAGTCCGTCCCGTCCGCCGCTTTTATCTTCGCCGTTCCCTTTCCTACTGACCTTCTTTGATTTCTTTCCTCGTAAGATCAGCGCTGCCTTTAGTGGCGCGAGCCACCATATTCGTGAAACCGATGCCGAAGCGCAAGAGCTTGTAGTCGTCATCCGCCGTCAATGGTTCGGGTGTCAGCCCGCTGAGGTGCAAACACTTCCCTGGGGAGAAAGAAAAGTCGTTTAATCGATGGGGTTAAAAAGATCGGAAGGGGAGGAAGATTGGCGGTGTGCTTTCCAGCGGGAAGCGGGAAGCGCGCCAAGTACCTTCGAGTCGTTAAGTTCGACCGACATTTACACGGCTGGGAGAGGAGAAGAGGGGAATTTCAATGGGTCTGGGTCAAACATTGTCGACAAACTGTCTGGAACTTTGTAGTTGCGTTCCGTAAACTCGAGACGATAAATTGGTCGGCGCGGCGCGCGCGTCCTCAACGAAACGGAATAAAAAGCACGTTCGACGATACGCGCGGCGGCCGGCATGGTATACTATACAAGGTTAAACCGTTCGTTCCCTTTTCACCATCTTAATTGAGGACGGTTTATTTACGTTCCCGCGACATTTCACCAGCAGGCCGAAACGAGATCTCGCGTTACGTTCGAAACGTAATTACCGCCCTCCTCTTCTAATCCTCGCATTTCTCCTTTTCCACCTCTTTCCTACCAATTTAGAGAAACTGCTTGTCAGCGGTGGTAGCGATAGCCAGTGGTGCAGCAGGTGTTACAAAGCGTACCGTTTAACGGATTAAATAGGTCTGGGTCAGGTTTCGACGACTCTTTTTACTTTCCTCTCTAAAGTTCACTCGTAAATCGGTTTCTTTCGCTCGTTCGCGGAAACAGAATTAGCGTGAAATTCCCGCTATAAAATGGTTAAAATCAGCCTCGTCGACGCGTAGACGGCGAGAATGGTTCGGCGTTCGGAAGACGAGGAAAATAAATTGCGAATACGCGGGCCGGAAGAATAGGGAGGAGGAAAGGGGAGGGGTAGAAAAATAAAGGAGGCGGGAACGCGAATGCACGAGCAAGCGAGAGAAAGGTCTGATGGCGGGAAATTACAGACGTCGCCGAAGTATATCCCGCGAGCGTTTACCCCCGCTGGCGGCAGCACCACCACCACCATCGCGACCACCACCACTGCCGCCGCCGCTGCCACCAGATAGAGATTTATGACGCGGCCTCGGAAATTCTCTCCCTCTTGTCCTCCCGGTCTCTCCTCCTCTTGCACCACCGACCTACAGCCGTACCACACGACCTTGGAGAACTTCGGAACAAAGTTAAACGCTCGTCTGCCGGCGCCGTTGCACGCTTTCCACCGTGCAGAACGCGCGTTCGTCCGCTCTTAAACTGCCGACACGGGATGAACAGGGAGGGATAACTCTTTCTCTCGCTTTGGAAAAACTCCTTGGCTTACCGCGGACGTTACTCCTCTACTCGTGGATCCCCCGAGGGACGAGGAGCGCCGCGGCAAGCCTTACCCGCTGGCCTCAGCGAACAGGACTAACGGCCGATCGAACAAACTTTATCGAAGCGAAACGCGACCCTTCCTTCTCGTTCACGCCGCTAACCTAACCCAACTTGACTTCCCTCGACCTTTCCACGTCGCTCGTTACCTTACCCTACCCTACCCTACCCTACCCTACTCTACCCTACCCTACCCTACTCTACCCTACCCTACCTTATCGGTCCCTCAAACTTTTATCATTTTCGTTTTCCGTTGCTACACTTGGATACGTTCGCGATCCAGCATGAAACGACGTAAACGGCGCAACGATTGCAAGCGTGTTTAGTTTAGAGCAGACGCACGCAAACGATGGACCTGCGTAATCGCGAAAGTAGAGCAAACCTCAGTTTACCGATCTTCCGCGTGGCTTTCCTAAATATCTTCCAACCCTCGAAACTTTCAAAGTCGAAAGAGTTTCGGTTCTCCTCCCTCTGTTCGACCGACTTAACTCCTTTCCCGACTTTCGCAAACGCAATAGGACTATCCGCGCCCTATTGCCTTTTCCCTCCTACTCGAGTTTCATGGCTGGTGCGACCCGTAATTCGGCGTACTCGTGTCCGTTTCTCGACGAGACGAGGAGGGACGGGTGGAAAAATCGAAAATCTCCCACCGGGAGGGAGTGTATTCGTTCGTTCTACGATCTGTCCGGGATTCTCGAAATTTCGTTGACCCAGATTTCTCGTTCTTTCCCTCCGATTCTGAATGAACGGCTGGTTCGAGTTCGCTGCAGGGGATGCGAGGAGAGCCAGGTGAAAATCGATGCAACCGAGAGAGGAGAGAGAGAGATAGAGGGAGGGGGGCAGACCAGTGCGTGGGTATCGCGGGAGACCGCGCCTGGAAAATCAATTTTCAGGGTTTTCCAGGACGAAGACCCAGGTTCACGGAGACCTAGGAAACCGTCGAGTGTACCGCGATGCTCTCCTTTCTATCGTTACGTTCCCGGGAAGCATCCAACTGCCACAATTTGCGAGCAAGCACGTATTAACCCTAGACGCGTCTAATGACACTCTCCTAAGAATCCCGGTCGCCTGATTTTTCTACGGTCTCTGGTGACAATTGCACGAGGAAAGCGTTCTCCGTTTCTCCGGAAAGCTATTCGATCGGAAAGGAGGGGAAATCGGTTTCGCGTCGCGGCAAATTCATCGAGCGGCTGGTTCGATCAGTGTGGCGCGGCGCGGCGCGGCGCGTTACGGTACAGCGTGATCTCGCGAATCTTACAGCGGCGAAAGAGAGTGTGGCACCGTTCGGAAGAATGGAACGAATCCGTCTAGAGCGGAGAATCTCGAAAAGATGGAGCACAAAGTTGTACGGGGTAGTAAACGTGCACGGACTGAAAGCTGCTATCGAGCGGATAGGCGTGCGACAACCCCTTCCCGGCACCCCCCCGACGGCCAGCTCTAGTTCCCTTTTTCCTGCCCCTCTGGTCCCTCCTGCCACCCCTTTGGACCGAGCAGCAAGCTGGCAGAAGGGTGGCCGGGTGGGCGGAAAAGGGAGGAGGTAGAGGCTACACGCTTTCCCACACTCACCGGCCAACCCTCCTTCGCCACCTGTACCCTTCGCCTATCTCCTTTTACCCTACCTACCTACCTACCTACCTACCTACCTACCTACCTACCTACCTACCTACCTACCTACCTACCTACCTACCTATCTACCTACCTACCTACCTACCCACCTACCTATCTACCTACCTACCTACCTACCCACCTACCTAGCTACCCACCTACCTACCTATCTACCTACCCACCTACCCACCTAAATATCTACCTACCTACCTACCTACCTACCTACCTACCTACCTAAATATCTACCTACCTACCTATCTACAACCCTCTACAACCACCGTTTCTCCCTCTCGCTACTGGCTCATTCTCGCTCTGCCTAACCAT
>NW_017101002.1:792419-793829 GCF_001263275.1 Habropoda laboriosa
TACACACACCCTCAAGCACACCGCCCTCATGCTCACCCTCTTCCCTTCACCCGACACAGCCGCCACTCATTATAGTTCCCACCACTACCGACCCCAACCTCCGCCACCTCCTTTCCCACCTCCACCAACGTCGACAACCGTCAGGCTTGCATCCCTTTTCCACTCACGCACTTAGCTGGCTTCCTCAATCTTTTCGCAGGCCACTGCCACGATACTCTTCCACGCTGAATACTCCGTCTTCGTCTTCTTCCTTTTTTCTCCCGTTCCTGATATTTTTTCGCGCTCGATGGCTGTCGAGAGAAATTGCGCGCAGTTCGTCAAATTTTTCCGCAAGCTCAGCCACGCGGCCATTTTCACCACCGATAAGTACGTGAAAACGTGCCATTCGATCGTACAGTTTACGAAAAACGGGAAGAAACGCGGAAACACCGAGGGATTTATTCGAATTGTGTAAACGTAAGATGGAACTTTTCTCTTGGAAACAGTCGATGATCAACGGACAATCAGCGGTCGATCGATATCGCCACCCTCCCGAGTCGTTTCTCTGGTAGAAAAGTTTCGCCGACGAAAACTTGGTCCGAGTACTTCCAAGTACGCTGGACGACCGAAGGATGTAGGAGGTAATCTCGAAGAAGGGAGAGCGGAAGTCGAGAACTCTAGTTTTCAAGTTAACGAGCATCAAAGAGTCCAGACTTACTTTCTACTTTATAACACACCGACGGAACCGCAAAGATGAAAATCGGTCATCGTTATCGATCCGCCCGGAGAGCTCCTCGATAATTACTTCGAGAGACGTCTCGTCGTCGTCTCCTCTTCTACTATTTTTTCTTACACCGAGACAAATACGTATCGTACATGCACCGCGACACGTTGGATCACGGATATTCGTTGTAGACCCGCGGCAAAGTTGGAACGGGTCGAATCCGCGAGGGTGAACAGACGCGCGCCACCGTCGTCTACTCCTCGCAGATTCGAAAGGCGCGGCGGCGACGGCGGCGGCGGCTCGCTCGATCGCCAACGACCACGAAAAGTTTCCCCGGTCAGATTCAACTTTCGCGCCGTTCGAAAAAGCCCGCCGCCCGCCCCGAATTGGGTCACCGACACTCCGACCGACACTCACCTCATCCCCCGATACTTGCCGTTCTATCTGCCTGCTCTCGTTGCCACGTTCTCCAAACTTTTTTACCTGCGTTATATTTCAACCGATCATCGCGTACTACCGTCTATTCGTCGCCAACTTACGTCCACATTTTCCAATTAATTCACCTACATATATAAAGGAGGAGGAGGAGAAGTCTTACGTTTTCAATGGCACGGGTTCACTCTTTTCCCTCGACTCGAACAATCGTTTCGAATATCTTGCTAGCTGGATGTTGAACGCGCAACGAGAAGGAGAATGTTGCTTGCCCG
>NW_017101002.1:793862-794178 GCF_001263275.1 Habropoda laboriosa
TACATTTCTACCGATCGATAACCCACGGATCGATCCAGACCCGTGCCGAGCGATGAACGTACCTCGATCGATCGGACGAGCGGGAAAGGTCTCGCGTTCTTCTCAGGCGCAGCGTGTGTACATATTCCGTAGGCTGAGAAGCGTCCTCGATTACCGCAGCCGAATCGACGACGACGACGTTGTCGCAGCCGGTTCGCGGCACAAACACCTCACGGCGTCGAGTAGCGCGATCTCGCGCGTACTCCGGCGTATCGTGGCGCGGCGCAGCGCGATACCTCGATCACACTGGGACCACCTCGTTCGCTTTCCACCGATC
>NW_017101002.1:794221-794805 GCF_001263275.1 Habropoda laboriosa
CCGCTTCTCCCTCCCACCCTCCGGGGCTTAAAGGGGTATTCTAGTGTGACAGCCGCTTGTTTAGGCCTTCTTTCCTAATTTATTATACAAGTTCAGTAACAGTTATTAACACGAGCTTCGTTCCTACGTATTTACTTGTCCTTGAAGAACGACTAGAAATTTTTTTGTTGAACAATAATTAAATATGGAACACGTGAAACACGGGCATGAAGAAAAAACGTACGTCGATGGTTGCCACGATTTGATAACTTTATACATCGTTAATCTGCTAGTCCAAGATCATAGAGGGGACCTTCCTCTTCTTGAAGCAAACGTTATCGCGCTGTTCTTTCTTCTTTACGATCAGCTCTGGCTTTTTTAACGAAGTCACTTGTGCGTTGTGCCGGGCGATTGATACGCGTTTCGTTACAACAGTTCACATAGATTTCAGTTTCTATTGCCGGCCTTTGACGTGTCACACTAAACGAATACAACTATACAATTTTAGGAACACATTTTTAAACAGTTGTACTTTCGATATATGCGGAAGAAAAATGTATTTTTCAAAACCGTCACACTAGAATAGTCCCTTAAATTGACCCGCC
>NW_017101002.1:795026-797726 GCF_001263275.1 Habropoda laboriosa
TCACCTCGCCGCTCGCCGCTCTCCTCTCTCCGCTCTCCGCTCTCCGCTCTCCTCTTCTCCTTCTCGTCCCCGCATCGCCTCGCCCCGCCGCTTGCCACAGCTTCCAACCTTTTTACCCCGTAGATACTACCCTGCTTCCGCCTCCTCCCGCAATCCTCTCTCTCTCTCCCCACCTCCTCTCGTCCAACCAACCCACCCCACACCCCACTTTTTATCTTGCTCTCCCTCACGCGCACCACTCATTATAGTTCCTCCCACCACTACAACCATCCCCTCGCACGCCCGCCCCTTTCCTCCTCATCACCGTTCGCCTCAACCCGCTCGTATCCCACCTCCTCCCTCCTACACGCCACCCCATCCACTGCTCTACCGCAACCCCGGGAAAACCCTGGAAAATCCAGCAGCGTACACCTAACTTCACCCTGTATGTGTACTGGCTATGTGTGCGCTCGCTCGCTCGCGTGCGCGCGCGCGCGCGCGCGCCGTTATATGCAGGTACTACGTACTCCGTATGTACCGGAGGTTCTGCGCGTATCGCGTACACCGAGACCGGGCGTAAAATGCACGCGCGTACATGCGTGCGCGCCGCCTAATAGGCATTGCTCGGCCGGAGAGCGCGCGAGATTGTTTGTTCGTCGAAGGCCTGCCGAGTGCGGGCTTACCGTTCCCCGAACAATCTTCCTTTCGAATCGGAACGTACGTCTTCGCCACGATCCGAAACCACTACTCGGCAAGTAGTAGTGCCAGACGAGATTTCCAAGTCTTTCCACCGATTGGAGCCGCGCTTGGTTCCGTCGGAAAACGATTCTCCCACCGAAAAATGAGAAAAAACGAGTTTGGCCAGGCGTTTCGCGTCGGCGAGAGCCGTCGTTCCACGCGTGGTTAGAAGCCGCCGCGTTAAAAATAACCGATGACCGTTGTTCGGTCGATCGCGTCGAGCGCGCACCAACGCGCGAGGAAAAAAGGGGGAACGACCGAGTTTTTCGCAGAGCGCTGCGCGCGCGAACCGGCTCCGGTAATTTACGTTCCGTGCAGCGGCTTCTCGCCGTTGTTAATCGCGTTCGCGGATCTCGCGCGATTTCTCTCGAGAACGAAGGCCGCGTTCCGCGAAACCGAAACTCGCTACCACTGTGCGGCGCACTCGGCAACCTACGTAACAACTTCGAACGGCTAACTCGTTACGAACCAACCGATCTTTACGGTTAAATATGAAAGCGTGTGTGTGCAACTCACAGAAATGGTTCCCTGGTCCGGCGTAGTGGTGGCCCTTGTATGCGGCGAAGAGTCCTGGGTTGATTCCAATCTGCGACAAAAATCGATCCCATTAACTCACACGCAGACCGCGAATAGGCTCCTCCTTGGTCGCGATCGCGATCGCACGTATGTACGCACGTGAAAATCGGAAACTTTCGATCTCGTTCGGGGAATAAGCACCGCGCCGCGGAAATAATGGCAATGTGGTTAATTCAGTTTCATCGACGTTCATCGATTTACTCCCGGTCGAAATACTTGGAGCGGCTTCAATCTTCTAGAAATGATTACGCGGCAGGCTTATTTCCAACTAGTTTCCGTGCCCGACGATAGAATTATCGTCTCGGCAGCATTGTTCGGCGGACGTGGCCGTCTCGGCCGATGCATCCAGAGGAGATTCGTTCCCCGCTTCTACCGCCTTTCGTCTAAATCCCTCCGATTCGATCTTTTCCCTCTTTATGAATTTTCCAAAGGAACCGAGGAGGGAGGGAGATAAGGGTCGTGGTAAATGTCGTTGCTCGCGCAGTTTCCTATGGTCAATTCCTTTCCCGACGCGGTACACGCGTACACGGATTTCACATACACCGTCCTTAGCCGCGATTATGCAACGCGGTAGACACAGGTGTGGTGTAGTACCTGTTGCGCAACCACATTATCTTCGCTCTTCGCTTCGTCGGTTGGACAATTAATAACGACAAAGTCCAAGGATACGTGACAGCGACGGTGTTGGATGCTCGCTCGCGCGTCCTCGTGTGTCCTCGTGCGTCCTCGTGGTTCTTGCAGCTTTCGGTCTATCGCATACGCGCGCGCCTTCGTTAACCGATGTGGGGAAAAGAAGGAAAGAAGGAAAGAAGGTACGGTTAGGAGGAATTAGAGAAGAGAGAGAAAGGGTCGGAACTTTGCCGGAAATCGCCGTTATATCGTTTGTTGCGTACGGGTGGTTCAATTCTCTCCCTCCGTACATAAAGTACGTATCGCATTAGCGCGTTAACGCCAATGTGTTAGCCGGTCGGCCGGCGTCGAATGGCGGGCGCTTCGGCCGGGATAAACGAGGATAAAATGACGGGGGGCTGGAAAGGAGGGTAGGGTGTGGAACTGTCGCTGATTGAAAACAACGCGCGTCGATGAGACCGGACCAAGTCTGGATTACGGGGGCCGGGGGATATCGATGCAGCGAGGAGGAGGAGGAGAGAGGGAGGGCCACTCGGCACGCGGGGCTTTGGAAAGCGGCGCTAGGGGTAGAGGGCCTCGACGAAGGCCGGTCGACACCGGTGTGCGTCCCGCCTGCGTTCGATTACAACGACGCCCGTAATAACCGAATTGCCCACGGCCCGTTAAAGCGTTTACACCGTTTGACGGATGATCGACCACGCGCTGACTACTCGTTCCACGCGTAATATATGAATATGAACCGGCCGCTAACGGACTCCCTTCGATCCCCCGTAACCC
>NW_017101002.1:797815-805225 GCF_001263275.1 Habropoda laboriosa
AGAGCAAAGTCTCGCGAACCGAGGGAGAAGCGGAACTGGTCGCGCGTCGATTGCAAACGCAACGATTTCGATCGAAACGGGGGTGAGGGCGTGAACGCGCACGAGCTCGCGCTCGTTACCAACCGTCGAGCGTGATAACCGAATTGGGTATGGACCATTAAAGCGATTACGACACCTGACGAACGCGCTACAAACGGCTATTTGTCGTCGTTACGTTCCTACCGTCTCGCTACCTTCCAGATGGATTTTCCTACTAACCAGACGCCCGTTATGCTGCCGGCTAATCCGATTAATCCTTCTCCCCTCGCGAAAAACGACGCGACGCGACGGGATCGCGAGCACTTCCTTCCTTCCTTCCTTCCTTCCTTCCTTCCTTCCTTCCTTCCTTCCTTCCTTCCTTCCTTCCTTCCTTCCTTCCTTCCTTCCTTCCTTCTCGCTCTCCCTCTCCCTCTCCCTCTCCCTCTCTCTCGCCCTTCGCGATACCCGAACATCCTTCCCAATCCAACTTACTATGATAATGTCGAGGTTGTTGGTAAGATGATCCGGAAGAATCCGTTTGCTCACTTCCTCTTCCGGCATGCCGTCGAATCTGTCGTGCTTCTTCCTCTCTTTGTACGTCTTTGCTCGTTTCTTCGCCTCGGCTAGTTCCGCCCTGAAGCAAATTGTATCGATTTGTTAAAAAAGAACAGAGAAGAACAGATAAGGTTCGAACCGCGGCAGAGTTATTCGCGATGTGAGAAAGAAGTTTGAAAAAGGCGCTCTGGAAAGAAAAATGGGCAAGATCGCGATCGATTGGTTCGAGAGAGGTTGCGTTCCTTTACCTTGGAAAGGTGGTGGTTCGTTTACGGGAGAGGCAAAGTTCGCAGCGAGCCAACAGCTATAATCGAGTCTAGTCGCATCGACCCACGTCTATTGACCCCTCCGCATATTATTATTTAGAATGAACTGTGGCCATCGACCACTCGCGAATACTCGTCACACGCGGTCTATATGAATATAGCTATATAGCTATATAGCTACTCGCGAAAATGATAAAATTGTACAAAACGTGTATGTATCTAGGAGACACGAATAAAGGTGGTTGGCGTGTGCATTCTTACTCTTCCGGGGTGAGAATCATTTCGGATTTTCTCTTGCGGCCCCGCTTCTTTGGCTGATGCGCGGCCAACTGGGGATTCACGTTGCCGTTCATCACGCCGAGGTTCATCTGAAGATGTTGCGGTCCGGATAGCGGACCGGGCGGCGTCGACGTAGGTGTAGCAAGGGCTGTTTGCCCTCCAGCCGGACACGTCATGTTCTCCGGATTGCCGGCAGGGCTGCTGGCCGTCCTCATGCCTCCCATCGACATTTCCTCGTCCACGAACGAGTACGGGTCCACCGGGGTCTCGCACTTGATCGCCACCTGTCAATCATTCCCCCATACGTATTCTTTCCATCGAACCTTGATTCGAACGGGTGGACAGGGGGGAAGCGTGAGCGCGTCGATCGAAAGTGGTGGAAAAAGTCGGTCGGTGATCACGACTCGCGACGATAAATCCGAGACGTGTTCACGGTACACAATTCAATCGACCCATCCTCTTCCACCCGTACCTCGATTCTTACTTTCGTCTTGGACCGTTTCCGTTAAAGAGGTCTGCTAATGCGAACGAAGAAGACAACGGTGAAATTGTTTATCGTCGAAAGTGCATCTCTACCGTTTGCCAATTCCCGGCGGCACTGGTTCGCCTTAAGAAGGCAAAATCTCTTCTTTTCACCGCGACACCACCAGTTCGGACGTTCGCGGTATCGAAGGTTAGGATCTAGATCGATTCGTGTCGCGTCGCGTCGCGTCGCGTCGCGTTACCTTGCGGCGAGAAGCCGCGTTGCATAAGCAAATCGTAAAACTAACGTCGAAATGAAAATTGAGCAGCGTGCCGTTGCGAAAACTCAATCTGCCGATTACGCGTGCTTTTATCGTAATTTATCGGTCGTAAGTTCGATCGGGGACCGGCAGATCTGGCTAGATCTAATATCTCTGGCTAGAAGTAATAACTTTTCAACTTTATTTCTCGAGGTTTTTCACGCGTAACCGGCGATTGTGCTCGGCCGGTGTCTCTCGGTTGAGATTTGCGATTTCGACGTGGTTGTTAAAAAGACAGATGGAGCGGAAAGGAGGGGCGGGGGGGGAGGAGGGGGGAGAGATTCGATCGAAAGAGGTTGTCCTCGTACGATACTTTCCTCCGGCTAGAAATAGGAAAAACTCACCTGTCCGAGGGTGGAAGCGGCCGAGCCAGGTTGCTGGGGTTGATGCGCTGTCGCCGATATCGGCGTGAGGGGTGTGTGCGGCGTGTGTGGTGTGTGCGGTGTGTGCGGTGTCAGCGGCGTGTGGTACTGCTGACTGCTGTCACCACCGGTGCTCCTCATCTCGAGGTCCGGACTTGTCTCGTAACCGTCATCCCTCGCTTCCTGTTTCACCATCACTCCTGCACAGAAAAAGGCATCGCGCCGCCGATGTCGCTTCAATCTCTTCTCCGCTCGCGATCTCTCTCTTCTCGTAACCGGGCGTTTCGCTCTCTCCCGTAATCAGTCTCGCGAATATCAACTCGGTCGTCGTCGTCGTCGTCGTCGTCGTCTGCCCAAACAACCGCCACACGCATTCTCTTTCGTTCTATCAACTGCGTCCGACCGATTTTTACGCTTTTTACTACGCTTTTTACGCTATTCTCGAATATTTTTAATATTGAACGCGGCCGAAACGCGCTGCCTTATTTTTCCACGAGCTTATCGCCCCAGCTATATTTTTACGCCGTGAGTCAACTTTTCGCAAGTGCCAACCGTATCTCGCTAGTTTGAATAAAAGTTTCTGCATGCTGTAGGAAAATCGCACCTCGCTGTCCGCACCCTTTTCCCTTCGCTCGCGCGATTATGTATTTTCTCTCTCTCTCTTCTTCTTCTCCCACCCCGTTTCCCTTATTCCACCCGTTATCGCTCGAGAAATATATTATTAACGTAATACGTCCAGCTCTCCTTTCCCACGCACGCTCGTTCCTGCCTTCCCGTTCTTTCTACCGCCACGTGTGACGTTTTCCCCGGGAAAAAATCGCGGTTCTCGCGAAACGATCCGCTTCGTTCGAGCGCGATATCGAATCAACGGGGAACGCTAAGCGACCGTTGAAAAGTAAGCTTCGTTAACGCGTTAATCTCAGGATTCTGTTGAAAGCGAGGAACGCGTTTTCAACCGCTGCTCAACGATGCGTGCAACTGTTCAATGATTCCGGAAAAAAATATTTACCACCGGTGATATCCACCACGATCCCCGCGGTACAGCCCGCGTTCTAGCCCATCCCGCCTTTTTAACCCTTTCTTCGTGAAATCGACAAAGTTCGATATTAACAGGACGTTAAGTGGAATTTACGCGGATCTTTCGAAAGGGGCAGAGGTTGAATCTGAAAATGAACGTGCGCGCGAATAAGCGGGCGGCCAGGTTTTTGCGAGATGCCAAACGCACGAATCACCAACGCCCGGCCGGCGTGTTGCAGCGTACAATATACAAAATTAAAATGATATTTGATTCGTTATACCTTTGTCCGCGTAATCACGCGATATTGAATTGTCACAGGGCTGGGCAATTTTTTCATCGCGGCGAAACTTTCCTCTGAAATATCGGGTAGTCGTTGTTAGGCCGATCTTTAAAAGAGAATTCTCCCAATAAATTGAACGCAACGCTAATTTAATACGTACAACTCTGACTTTATTGCGAAATACCGAAAATGTACAATTTACTCTCTCTCTCTCTCTCTCTACCCCATAACGATACGCCCAATTCCGATTCTATCCGTGTTCCTTTCTTTTTTTCGATTCTTCCTTACCTTGAGAGCCGGCGCCGCAATTCATCGCCGTTCCATTTGGCCCTCCATTCTGCACGGGCGACGGGTACGATCTGCACAGAGAAGAAAATCGAACGGTGTTAATACGACGATGCTGCACATCCTCGAAAAGGTTTCTTTTTTTTCTTTAATTTCCGCTTCCTTTTCTCTTCAAAGGAGAATCGCACGCGCTAAACTGTTCCGTTTCTCTTTCCTCTCGACAGAAATGAATTCGCGGGCTGAATGCCTTTGCTCGCCCCGACTAGCAACAGGTAATTTCGACGTAATTTCGACGTAATTTCGACGTAATTTCGACGTAATTTATTCCAAACGATACTCGTTCCTTCTTCTTTCTTTCTTTCTTTCTTTCTGGTTTTTTCTCGTTGATCCGTTGGTAACGCAAGACGTTGCAAAAGGAACGCAAATCGTGGGAACTTTTTGGAAAGAACATCGTTGCGAAACTAATCACTGTCCTCTGTCCTCGAAAGAGATTTTCGTGGTGATTCCTTCCTTTCACAGCGACCTTTCGTTTCTCGTTACACGTTCCGCCGTACCTACGCGTCTCGAAACTTTCCGCCCGCTGTTTTCCTCCTTTCGTAACTTCTCGATACGAGCGGTATCGACTATGCATGCAGGTTTCCATCGAGAAATACCGAATTTCAATATCGGTATTAAGGAAATCGAACGAGTTCCGGCAAAGTGGCTACTATTCGAGGGGCGGCTGAAAAGTGACCTAATACCGGCGGTGATTCCAACAGGAAACAGAGGAAGCGTTTGAAAGAATCGCGAGAAGGAGGAGGAGTGTACCGTCGTTAGAGTGCATAAGCCTGCGTGCACCCCGTTCAATTGATCCTACTCCCTATAAGCACACGCCAATTACGATTGTTCCCTCTATCGTCTACCCCTTTCGTTTCCTCTCGCTCCATCCTCCCCATCCATCTTTCGACTAATTATGAGAGCCGATCAGCTTTGCGGCACGCCATATCTCAACCGTGCACACGTCCGGTACACCGATGACACAGTGTGACACAGTACAACAACAAGCATACGCGATATTAGGGAAATAATTAGGTAAATACTGGTAAACGCGCAACCGTGGATTCCAAGCGTCGGTCGGAATCGTCGCGGAGATTACTAGTTCCGAGTAGCCGTGCAAACTTCTCGACAAGTGAAACCATTACGATCAGCTGTGCGGTACCGCCGTCCGATCGATTTTAAGTAGTTTCACGTCCGCGGCAACTCGAATCGATTACACCGGCAACTATATTCGCCCATCCCAACCCCTCCTTCCTACCTTTCAACGTTTCTTCGCGACTCTTTGCGGCAACAAGAAGGATTTTCTCGTAGTCGGGAAGAGGTTCGGTTTGCCGGCGAATCGTGTCTAAAAGCTGTGTTACTTGACACCCGGGGAAAGTCATCGGACGTGAGCGCGAATCCTAGTATGGCGCGCGGAAGTCGCGCGCTCGTGATACGCCCTGCGTAATGGGCTCCCGCTCCGTGCTACAGATATTACGTTCGAGACTAAATACAAACAATCCGGTGTTGTACGGAACGGCATAATGCAGCCCAGCTGCGTTATTTCCGTTAACATTGAAAATTACAGACCTCCCGATACGTTCGTCCAAGCTCCTGACAAAAGGGTTAAAATATCAAGGGGAATATTTACGCAGCCGGGTATACGCACTCCCACGCGATCTTTCTCATATTTGCCAGACTTCCGCCGTCTTTTCGCCGTCTTTTCGCCGTAATCCCAATCGCTAGAATTTACTCTTACGAAAATCATCCCTCGCGACGCGAAATCGGCACGCGAGCCGATACAAGAAGCCGATCGAGCATCGACCCTTTCCCGTCACGTGGTACGAAGGTAAAACGGTACCGCGGTATTTTTCTGTCGATACGCTCCCAAGGGGAAAAACGTTTGCGCGGCTGTCGAAGACAGCGCGATGCTGCGGGAGAAAAACTCGTCAAGACGAGAAAGAGTTACGTAAAGTATCTGGTGAAAGAAGAAGAAATGTCGCAAGTAAATTCATCTTTTCTAATCGTCGTGGGAGTGATATTTTCCGAAAATTAGAGCACGCAACGTGCGGCAACTGCAAAGTGGTTGGCGTTTTCGGGGCTGTGACAAACGCAGCAGCAGCAGCAGCAGCAGCACCACCACCCTTTTCACCCGATATTCCATAGTCCGCGTTGGGGAAAAGTTGGCAAGGTTGTCAGAGCAGACGCGTCGATAAGGAGAACCGTGCGTATCGCGCGGCTGCCGTGGATATCCGTGTAAATTCATTTTGGCGCCGCGGCGATAGTCGATGGAAGACGCGGAGGAAAAGCTAGGAAAGAGGAGGCCGCGATAAAAGTGGCTCGGTAGGGTAGGGTGGGAAGACCATGGGATGCACTGGTTGCTAGTGCTATCGACGCGTCGAGTATTCACGGTGCAACGCGCACTGGAAAACGGTCGTTCGGATGTATTTAAGGGAACCGTTGGCGTCGTCGCCGGTTGCCACCTCGTCCTCCGCTACGGTTCTCGCTTCGCCTTTTTTCGGCGGCCGATGTATCGCCGTTATTTCGGCGCACTCCGTACGCCAGGCCGTGATAATACAGAAGAAGGAAGGTGTGCGCGTAGGCGTCGCAAAGGTGACTCTGTTGCCTTTCCGAAGAAAAAATTCGAGATCGTGCGTCGCAGCCTTCTATTATTACAACCTATTCTCCTCGTCCAAGGCTTCCACCGAGCCTAGGATAAAGGACTGGACAAAAAACCGGTCCTTACGCGGATTCCTCCCGAGTTTCCCGACCACGATAAAGCGATCCGTCCAGGAGAAAGAATAGCGCCGCGACGGGGAGAGAAGGTAAGGTGGTACAGTCACGGGCAACGCTTTCGCCCGTTTCTTCACGCCGGAGAATCGCTTTTCCGTTGAACGCGCCGTGCGAATACAGTTAAACCGCGGGGAGGGGGAGGATGAAAAACGGAGAAGCAAGTCGACAGGTTCGAGGAGGAATTACCTCTTGTTGAGGGGGGCGCTCAAGAAACGGACGAGAAGGTGGAAGTTGTGGAGTGGTAGGAGGAGGAGGGTGCGTCGGTGAAAACTACGTTTCGTAGTCGGCCTTTTTTTCTCTCAGCGCGCACCGTTGCTCGCTTTTGCACGCTAATTCGAAAATACTCGGAATAATTTTCAGCCGGAGCTATACCTACAGCTCCTATGTACTTTTTATGTGGCGCTCGGACCTATGTATCGCGGGCCCCGATGGTACATGCATATAGTAGGTACGCGTATATGCCACCAAGGTAAATATACAAGGTATATAAGGGTAGCGTGTAGGAGATGGTGGTACATAGAAGTACTTGCTGGAAACGACTAGGGCAGTCGACGGGGGCGAGACGAGGGAGGCGGGCAAGGGAATGGAGAGATTCTATCCGTCTCTCTCGTCCAACTCCCACCCACCCACTCTCCCTCCGCCCCTCGCCTCGCCTAGACTCGCCGTGCCACTCCTCGCCGCACCTTCCCCTCGCGCGACCGCCCGCCCGCCCACGGCCTCTGGCCCCTCTCTCTCCCTTTCTCACTCTCTCCTCTCT
>NW_017101002.1:805323-809820 GCF_001263275.1 Habropoda laboriosa
TTGGTCGGGAACGTTCTTCCGTGTCGCGAGGAAACGATTCGGAACCAGATCGAACGAGAGAGGAGGCGAGTTCGTGTTCCCTGGACGTTGATCGTCACGCTCGAAAACGGTCGAAAATTTTCAGCAACTGGATCGGTCCGCGTTTCCTAATCCGACGCAGAATGAGCGCAGCACCTGGATAATTCAGGATCAGAGGAGTAGCGTCGCTGGTAGTGCAACGCTTTTACCCGAAATTCGGAGCCTCGAGCTTTTTGTCCTACGTACGGTCGAAACGGAAAAACTTTCCTTCTTGCGATCGCCGGCGATCAACCGCGTTTAATCCGTCGCGAACCTAGAGAGATTATTCGCAGAGGCACACGGTGTGTGTGTGCGTGCTTCGAAGCGTTGTCATCCTCGTGCTTTTCTCTCCGATTCGTTGGTACGGAACGATCGGGAGGCGAAACCGGCGCGTAGAATTTCGCGAAAATCTGCGGCAAAGGAAAAAGTAACGAGAGGGAGAGAGGTGGAGGAGGAGGTGGAGGAGGAGGAGGAGAGAGAGAAGAGGCAAAGAGGCGAGGTCTCGCGCGGGGTTCGTAGCTACCCCTAAGCCGGGCTGTGGCTGGTGCTGGTGCTGGTGCTGCTGCTCGTTGCTAGGGGAAACCTCCAGAAAACTCTACACACACACACTGCCCGTATGCCCGCCAACACGTACACGCATACCCATACAAATTTTCGCGCATACACCGCCAGGGACACCTACAACTACGCACAGACGCGGCCTAAAGGGGGCAACGAGAGGAGCTAACGCACGTACGCTCACGCACACGTTCGCGCGTCCTGGAAAATGTCGATAACGAAAAACCACTGCTCTTTCGCTCTCTCCTCCAGCCCTCTCCTCTCTCACTCTCGCTCGCTCTCTCTTCCACCCTTCTCCTCTCTTGGTGCTCGCACGCTCGCTTGCACGCTCGCTCGCCGGTTCGCGCGCGCACCACCGCGAGAGAGTACTCTTCTCCTCTATTCTTTAAACCGTTCCCCCTTCTCCTCCCGTCAGCCGTTTCCCTTTTTGCACGGTGAAATCAGCTTCCGGAGAAACTATTTCGTTGCAGGGGAAAAAATCGAGCATTTCCTTCGATGCGCGGAGAAAGAGAAACGAGATTGCACGGACTCGGTTCTCCTCCCGGTCGTTGCGTGGACCGCGCGCGCGTCCAATCCTCGAAAATCCCTGCCCGAGCCTGCGAGAAGGCTCGTTTCACGGACCATTTCCTCGCGAATGCGACACCGCCACCGAAACCTTTTCCCAGTGGACCGAGAACGACGACGAATCGCCGCAGTCCTACGGAAAAACCGAAAGAATGGCAGAAGAGTGGGGAAAAAGGGACGAGCCGCACGGGAACGATTTCGTTCGTACGCGTTGCTGCGACGTTCTCGAAACCGCGACCGAGGGGGATGAAATTCGAAAGGTTCCGTTCTAAAGGCGCGTTGATCGGGGATAGCGATTTCTCTCCCGCGCAGCCTCGTCTCTCTCTCTCTCTCGAGCATCGGCCAGAGAGAAAGGCAAAGGAGAGACGGAATTGCTGGCGCAACCTTACGTGGCAACGACGTAATGGCCCTCGTAAAAAAGGAGCGTCCTGCGTGCGCGATAAAAACTTACGAGGCAAATAATAATCCGAGAGAGGTCGCGACGGCGGCGTTTCCAAACTTGGAGGCGCTCCAAGTGGCGCCTGAAGAAAAGTCTTCCGACCACGTTCGCGTCAACGAACCGGCGCGACGCGACGCGGGCCAACGATTTTTGCGTCGACGCATGAATATTTATTTCGCGTAGGAACAGATTCGGCCATGTCGCGAGCGATATCGTGGATTCGTCGTTATCCCGATCGCAAACTAGACTCGAGATATCGTTGATTGGGCGCAATTGAAAAAGTTAGCCCACGCCGTCGAGCAGAGAGAGGGAGAGCGCGAGGGACGAGAGAAAAGGGAAACGAGCGTGAATCGGCCTGGGCATCGATTCTAGTCGAAGGTCGAACGACCTTCGGCAAAACGAAGAAGGGGGATTCCCCTGAGTGGAATCGACGTGTATCGCCTTAGGTCGCGTCGTAGTTCCGAGTTTCCAGTTATAAATTACAGGGTAGACGACCGAGTTCCACCGTTTCTTCTCCGGTCTGACGTCGTCGGCAGCCTTCTCTCTCCCTTCCTCCCTCCCTCGAACGTCCATCCTTTTTCTCTCGCCTCTCTTCGACATCCCCCTCCAACAACACTTTTTTCTTCCCTTTGGTCGCCTAACTGGCTCGCAGGAGCGGTACACCGCGTATCGGAGCGAGCGTTCGAACCACGTGTGGTCCCCATTCATAAAATCCTCCAGCCGTAGCACGTGCATCGGGAAACCCCCTAAAGGACACTCTCCCTTCTTCGGCCTATCCCACTCGCTCTCGCCGTATCACCAGCTGAAAAAAAATTACATTTCCTCCAGCCGTCTGTTCCCTCAAGATCCTCTTACCTAGTCGCATCCAGCGGTCAATCGCGATCCGCTATCCATCGTCCGTCGTCGAGTCGAGAATAATCCGCGTCGCTTCCGCTCTTCTCGCCTCTCTTTTCCTCAAACTTGGAGACAAAGAAGCCAACGGGGATCTCTGTAGGTCGCGCGCGCGCTGCCTCCTCCTCGCCAGCCGTTCGAGAGAAGCAACAACTCTTGCGGTCGAGGCGCGATAATCTTCCCTCGAATCTGTACGGTCCCGATCGATCGAGAGGGCCCCCCTCTCTCTCTCTCTCTCATGGCCGCCGCTCGAGAAGCGTGCTCGATTTTCATGTAATTCAAGAGAAGCGTGCTCGATTTTCATGTAATTCAAATGAACCGTGAGCCGTCCTCGTCGAGACTCGCTGAGACATCAGACCGTAGCCGGCCGGCCGGCCGGCCGCCGTACCACTGCTCCTCTTCTACTACTCGATAGCGGATTTTCGGAAAACCGAAAGTTCTTCCACACTTCAAGGTCTGGGTAAGTCGGTCCAATTTGAAACTCTTCGATTCATAGGCACCGCCGGCCTATGGAGAATCGTAGGAGGAGAGGGACTCGAGTTGGTGGACGGTATTTAAAAGCGGAGTAGTAGCAGTCGGTGGTGGGTGATTTGGTCGCGCGAAACAGCCGCCGCGTTTAAAAGCTTTCGCGTAATCTACCGTCGGCTATCTTGGTTGGAAAGAAGAGAAAAAGCGGATGAATGAATTGCACCGTTCCGCTCGTGAACTATCCTCTTTTTCCTTCCCTCTCGCGTTCCTCTCCCTCGCCTCGGCGAGTGAAAAATACGCGGAGAATACGCGAAGTGAGTCAATATATCGGATACACACACAGCTGGTATTCCCCCGGCCTAGGTCGGTCCAATCAAATTTTATGATTTGTATCCATCTCGTTCCTCGCGATCCTGACCTACCGCCAGCCGTTTCACCGATAGTGCTCTTTTCGCTGCTTTTTTCCTACCCTCTATACTTCTATCCCGATTCTCCCCGCCCATCGACCTCCACGAAAAAAAGGGAGAGTGACTTCGAAAGTCAATAAATCGAATTTCTATTCGACGCTTTAAACTTTTTCCCTCTAGTCGGCCCGTTTTATCTCCCCTCTGCCCATCCCTCGCTCGCTCCTCACCCCTCTCGCGCGTAACGCCGATGAAATACGCGAACGGCGGACCAGATCGTGAAAACTTTCTTCCCTCCTTTTTCCTCCTCCTCCTCCAACCACGCGGTCGTTACCCCAAACAGCTAGCAACTTTTCGTTAATCGCCAGTCGAATACGCGTAATATCTATCTCTCACCCCTTTGGAACGTGTAGCAGAAAGGACGCGAGATCGATGTCTGTGTAAGGCGGCGACGACGCGACGTCGACGACGAGGAGGTTAAACGACTGGAAAAAGTCCTCGCGCTCTCGGAAAACGTTTCGCCGACGTTCGGTAAAATTTGCAGTCTCGATCCGACAGTTCCTTCTCGAAAATCTTCCACGCTCCAAATCTCCGATGCTCGGTTTCGGGCAATAAGACGTTTCCCGGAGAGAAACGGGGTCGTCCGTTTGACCCAAAAGACGAGCAGCGAGCGAACAACGAAAATCCAAAAGCAGAAGCCAGACGTTGCGCGTCTGGTTACGATTCACGACTCTGCCAAGCCGGATATTTGCGTTCGAGCGAGCTAGCTAGCGAGAGAGAAGAGACGTGGATACGACGGAAGCAAATCAAGAGAGGAGGCGGAGGAGGAGGAGGAGGAGAGGGAAAAAGAAAGGCGCGCGAGCTCTTGGAGAAGGAGATCAAGAGAAAGAGAAACGACCCTTCCTTCGAATCCCCAAAGTGAGACGCCACGGCGCGGCGACGAGACTTTGACCGAGTTTTGAAGCGACTCCTACACCGACGCGAGGAACACCAGAGGGTGAGAAGCGAGCCAGCAGGCTGTTGGTGGGGTGACGGTGCGGCCCGCGGGCCAAGGGGTGCGCGAACAAGAGAGGGAGTAAGGAATACCGAGAGCAGCGCGTCGAGCCCTCCCAGACG
>NW_017101002.1:810442-818938 GCF_001263275.1 Habropoda laboriosa
CGCATAGCCGTCAGTAAACCATTTACCGTAGCCCGTGCCAAAAGTTCGCCAGTCACGCTTCGCGATTCGCGCGCGCTCTCCCTCTGCCTTTTCTTCTCAGTTTTCACGCCGCAAAACGAGAACCAAATTCCTCCGTTCGTCCGCCTTATCGATTAATCGATCGAGGCGTACGCACCTGTTATCAACGCGGCTGTCCTTGGGCGAGACGTTGACATTTCGCACGGGAAAAGAAGCGGGCGATGGAGGGATGACGGCGGTGGCTGGAAAGCATAGCTAGGATACCTGGGGCCATCGAGCAATCAGAGTTGCTCGGTGGTGTGCACGCACGCAGGCGTCGAGGACCGGTCCAAGATATTCATGGGCGACTTTCCGAAACTTGTCAACAACCACTCCGAAAATTCTTGGAGCGCGGGGGGTTGTGCGCGCGTGTTCCAAACTTTCCAGCTTCTCGCGGAATTCCGGAAAGTTTTGCCCCTTGTTGGTGCTGGCACGCACGGCGCCAGCCAAAACCCCCACTTGCGGAGTTACAAGCGGAGAAAGAGAGACAGCGGTCCGGAGATATTTGGGAAAGCTGTCTCGTTGCAGGGGAGCTGGTTCGGTCCCCGTAGTTGTCCCAGTCGTTGTTCGGCAGAGAAAAAAGAGTTGCCGCGGATAACGCTACACAGGTCGGTGTGAAACTTCACCGGGCTCGCGCGCGCTTAGAACGCGCGCTAGATTTACGAGAAAAGTTAGGCTACGGTATCGAGGACGCAACTTCCATCCGAGGCATCGCGATCACCGATTACGCGGCAACTAGCTAAATACGTAACCAGCCAATTCGGTTCCTTCTGCTGTAAAATAAACTCGATCGCATTCTTTCTCGTACCAGCCACGCTCGCAACCTCTATCCATATGCATGCGCGTATATACTTACACGCACCGTAACCCGTGCACGCACACCAGACGCACGCACCGCATATGCAAGCATTCATTTGCGCGTCGATGCACGTTTCCTCCGTATGCCTCCTCTCTATGCATACGCGTTCGCCGCGCCGCGCCGCGCCGCGCCGCGCCGTTATACGATAACCGCGAAGCGCCTTTCTACCTCTCTCTCTCTACTTCTCCCCCTGTCGAAGAAAGAAGCTTCGGGAAACCACCTGCATTCTCCGTGCCCGAGAAGCTCGAAATAGTAATTTGGGAAAAGTGCGTTTAATTATTCAGATCGTTACAACTATCTGACCGGTCGGAGCGGAGGCGGCGACGCTGCTCGAAAAAGCCGCGCCGACGTACCGCGATGCAATTAAAGTCGAACGTAAACTGATAGGGACGCTGTTACACGAAACTCCGAGGTAATGACTACGCGAGCCGTTGTAATTTATTACCGCGTCTGCTCGTTATTCTCTATTGTAACGTAATTCGGTAATACGGCCTAATTGCGGTCTTAATAAGACCGCGTCTCCGACTCGTACTCCTTTTCTCCTTTCTTTTCCTCGCTTGGTCGTTTACCGAAAGAAACCACGTCCTCCCTCGATCCGTACCGAAACCGGTTCATCGAGCAATTTATATCGCCGACGTTTCTTATTCCGTATCGTCGCGCGCAGCCAGATAAGGCGACCGTCTAAACAGAGGATAACTGGCGAACGGTACCCGAACGTACATACGCAGCGATTAAACGTCTTCGTTGTACCTTTTCGCAATTTGTTTCGCGTTCGATAAGCAGGATGACTCACTGAACGCTCGCTATCGCGTTCCTCCTCGCCCAATGCTATTCGACGCGTTTCTCGTTAACGCCGAAGGAAACGTCCCAAGGAGCCGTTCCAAACACTTTACCCTATTTCGCGATCGTTTCGATCGTCCAGACGAGATGCGAAAAGGCGCGCGCCATCCAAACGGCTCTTCCGCTCGGTTGCGGAGCGCAGGTGCGCGAGAGAACCTCGACGTTTCGTCCAAGGGCATTATTCGTCGCGTTAGAAAGTTCGAGAAGCTTACGGTCGGTAGAGACAGGTGAGTGGATACGTCGGTAGAGTACGGACGGACAGAGCTCTCGGTGTGTTTACGCTCCGAACGATTCTCGCCGCGCCGCGCCGCGCCGCGCGTTGCTTACATCGCATCGACTCTGCTGCTGTCGGGACGAAAAGGTCGAAAGAGCGAAAACCGTGGAGAAGCCGGAGAAGCCCGAAACGCGCCGAACGCTCACGAGAGAGCTACACGCGCGCCTATTCTCCGCTGCTTCGACGCCATCGAGCTGCACCTATGCGCGGATCATTATCGAAAAGGAGAGGAGAGGAGAGAAAAGGATAAAAAAGGATTCGTAGGCGAAGAAAACGCTGACGCGGATAAGGGAAACCCTTACGACCGCCTTTGGTGCGCCGGCTATTTACGAGCGGTCGCGGTCGCGGTCTCTATTCGGATGGAAGCCGCCGGCGTATCGCAAATCCGAAAATTCCCTTCGCAGATCAACTGCCCTTCGTCTCCGATTTCCCCTCGCGACTCTACCTGTCGCCTCGGCTGGCATCCGTTGTTTGCCCGGTGGTCACCGTAGTGTCCGCCATTTCGCGAAATTCCACTGGAAATTCGCAACGTCGCCGCCGCCACCGCCGTTCAAACGAGTTTCGAGCCGCAAAGACGTTAATGGGATTACGTAACGGGAGAAGCTACGACGTCGTATCGAGCGTTCGCAAAACCCACCGTTGTCTTTCGATCCGTTCTTCTTTCTTCGACCGTTCGAGCATGCGATCGTCGTTTCACTTTCCGTTCTCCACTCCGTGAAATTTCACGCTGTTACAGTTGCTCTTGGACGCGAAAGCGCGTAGAATCACCGCGTAGGATCATCTGAATGTTTCCCTCGTTACGCTCGTTCTCGCGTTGTCGAGACAGTAGTAGTAAGACGACAGATTTTCGAGGAGAGAATTCTTCTTTTTAACGAACCGACGACATTCCTCTTCACCTTGGCCGATAACGGCAAACTTGATCAATCTTGCATCGAATCGGGGGAAAAAGTTGTAATGCGGCAACGCTGGCTTCCGAGCGAGAACAGACCGGTACAGCCTGATAAAAATAAATTTGCGCCCGGAATAATCACGGAGCTCCCTAGAGATCCGTATGGACGGTGTCTTAGGTGCTGTTTCGCATAGCGAGCGCGCGCTCGTTCCCGCTTCGCAGATGCGTCCTCTCCTCTACTTCTTCCTTCTTTCCCGTTTCGCCGAGAGGAAGCCCGGAAGGAAGAGGTGACGGCGGTGTACGCGATATCGCTAATCGACAAAAACGCGGTGAGTTCACGGTCTTTCGCGAGGTTCTCGCAACGTGCGTGACGGTGGTGGTAGTAGTATCGCCATCTCGAGCGGAAAGTCTTTTTTCGTTGGATTTCGCAACGCGGTAGAAACGGGTCCTCTACTTTTGAAACGACGCGTATCACGAACGCGTTGCACGAACGCTGCTCGAAGAGGAGAGGAGAGGCGAGGCGGAGAACGGGAAAGACGCGTGTTACGAAACCATAGCCTGCGAGAGAGCCGAAGGAGGAGAAGAGGAGAGCAGAGCCCGTTCGACGAGCTCTCTTCGTGCGGCCGTTTGTGTTCTATCCTCCTCCTCCTCCGCCTCCTCCTCCCGCCGCTGCCGCCGCCACCTCTTCCTATCGCCCCCGCCTCCTCCGCCTCTGCCGTCTCCTCGTCGGTTGCCTCAACCCGACCCTCCGTCCCGTCTTTCGCACCCACCTTCCTACTTTTCCTTCTCTCGCCCTCTCTTTCCTTCATTCACTCTCTTCCTCTTTTGCCGTTAGTCTCCGTCTCCGTACCCGTCCTTCCTCCCTTCGGCACTCCGTTTCCACCTCGACGTTTGCTTCGGGCTAAAATAAAAACGCGAGGGGGATAACCGTACGAGACGACGAGGAGAGAGACGACGACGAAGCCGCAGCGAAGAAGAAGAAAAAAGAGCAGGGTGCGTAAAGTCGAAGAGAAAAAATGGAGACGGTGCGCAAAGGATCCGAGTAAAACGATCGCCACGAAGAAGAAAGAAGGCCGAGGGGAAAGGTAACGCGAACGAACACCAAGAGGAGGAGCAGGAGGAGCAGGAGGAGGAGGAGGAGAATAAGAAGGAGGAGGAGGAGGAGGAGGTGGAGGTGGAGGAGCAGGAGCAGCAGCAGCAGCGCGACGAGGAGGAAAGAATGGAAGGAGCGCGGCGCAAAAGCTACGCGGGAGAAAAAGGAGCAGCAAACAGCGCGAGGAAGCGGAGATGGAGTCTGGACGAGGTGTACGGGCCTAGAGTTTCGCGCATCACTCGGAATGCGATTTACGCGCGCGTCTCGTCTTTACCTTTTCTCCCCTTTTCTTTTTTCATTCTCGTCCACCACGCCGCGAAACAATCGAACGACACAGCTTCCTTCAAAAACGCACGTCGCGAATCGTGTCGCGAATCGCCAATACCCGTCACTTCCAACGAGACCGTTGCTCGTGCTAGAGAAGAAAACCTATCTCGAACGAAATCGGCTGAGATTTGAATTTCTCGCCGGGTCGCGATTATCGAAATCGCGTACTCTATCCAAGAATAATTGCCTTAACTACCTCTCTCGGCAACACCACCGCCGCTTCTCGATACCTAAATCTCTTACACGCCTTTCGAACACGCGCATCTTGCGCCGCTCGTTCGTTACGCATCGACGGAGAAAAGAGGAGGGCGGCGGTCCAGTTTTTCCACGAGAGATCTTAAACGCCGTTAAATTGCCGCGTCGAAGAATACGGCTTTATCGAAGACGATTCACAAATACCCGCATCTCGTAGGCCATTCATGTATTCCGAACTTATGGAATATATGAATAAGTTGCTCGAGAGCGACCGGCAGCGAGCTTCGTTCGGGAAGAAGCGGAGGAAGAGAGAGTCTCGATCGTATCGATAAGATCAATTTTTATCGAGGGAAAAGGATTTATCCGCGACACGTGACCGCGTTTGGTTTTTCCCGCGTTATCCACGCGAAAACACGTCCTTCGGCCACGTGGCTCCGTTTACCTTCGATTCGTCCCGTCCGAGAGGAATTTTACGCGCGGCGATCCACCCTCCCGGAGAAGCGTTCGCCAATCGGGGGCAGAAACGTCGCACCGCGTCGCGCCGCGAGAAAAGTTCCCGAGGAATTTTGCCGGGGAGAACAACCAGGCGAGAAATAGCGGATACACAGCGGTCGAAGCACAGAATGTAGCCTTGACCTATTGGCGGCCTCGAAACGCAGCGTCTGCTCCAAAGTTCTCGCGGTTTCGGTTCGGTTCTCTAGAGACCGCGTCAAACCTATTTATCGTCTCCGCCGCTGCTGCTGCCTGCTGCTCTCCAACCTGCTGGACTAGGCTGCCCTAGGTCGCGACGCGACGCGACGCGACGCGACGCGACGTTCCTTCATCTTGGCGCACATCGATCACCAGCGACGACGCGCCGCGGTGGAAACGTCAACCTCGGGATACGTCAAAGAAATTATACGGTTTAAGGAACGGGGGCACGACCGGACCTTGCGCAACGAATACAAATGCGTCCCTTGGAGGCGCGCGTGACGAAATTCGTGAAAAGCCCGTGGTGGTCGGTGACGAAGGGTGGATCCGGGAATTTCCAGGGGAGGGGAAAGAAAGAGACTCGTATCGACGACAAACGCGATAACGTTCTCCCGCAAAACAACCTACAGACCAAACATCCACGAGATTCGCGTCGCATCGCCGAGAGACGGAAAAAAAAGGGGAGAAGAAAGCAAGCTTGGATGGATCGTTGCGATTGTTTTGAAACGATCCGACGGCAGCAGTTGCCCACTTTTTCCACCGTCCAATTATCTTCTTCCTCTGGTCGTGGTCCGTGACGTGGTTACTTTCCAATCGTAAACAATCGTGGAAGAGTCGGTAAGGACAAGGAGAGAAACGGCCGGGAGCACGATCCGGCGATCGTCGGAACTCCGAGTACATACTCTCGTTTGCGTAACGCAGTACGCCACGTTAGAAAAGGGGCAAGCGAAAAAAGTTACTCACAGTTTGTAGTGATGCTGCATGTGGTGGGCCATATGCAGATCGGCAGGGTGTTGTTGCAACTGCTGCTGCTGTTGTTGATGCTGTTGATGTTGCTGCTGTTGTTGCTGGTGCATGGTTTGGTGATGGTGAGTCTGCGGGGGATCGAGGCTAGAGGCACCCAGCAGGGTGGCGCTCTCCCTAAACAGCGTTGCCACCTGCATCTCGGCCGATTATTCCCTCGCGTATATCCAGACGAGAACGATATCACGTTTCGAACTCTATCCGACGCGACGCGGGCGGTTCGGTTCCCGTCGGCGAGCGAGGCGCAAGTTTTGCGGAAAGATTTTCGAGCGGTCGATAGGCGAAATTGGAGGCAGAGGGAAAGTGACAGATCGGCAGCTCTCCCCGACGGCTTCGCGGAGGGAGCGCGAGAGCCGTCGGCAGGCTAACGCGAACCGGAGGAACGCGCTCGATCCCGCCGCTATCAGGTAACTACTCGCACCGACACTCACTGGCACACACTGTCACTGCGGAGTAATTGGCGAGAAATTGGTGGTACCGTGGGGCGACGACGGGACCGAAAGCCCGGGTGAAAGCCCGGTCGGTCGCCGGCGACGCTCGTTCCCTCTTCGTGTAACCTGTCGCGATCGAGGCAACTTATCCAACGGGAATTCAATCGAGTCCTCTCGTGCTACTCGTCCTCCGGTTACCGCTCGCGATTCTCCTTGTCACCGTCGTCATCCTTCCTCCGTATCTGTCTTCTTTCGCTGAGAGCCGGCTCGCTCGTTCGCTCGTTCGCTCGGGCCGTCGGACGTTCCTTCGTACGCAGCAGCGTTGCCGGAGAAGAGAACGCGAACCGATTCTACACGCGATTCTCCACGCGAGCAGAAACACCGTTCTCTGTGTTCGAGCGAGAGCGGCACACCACGGCTACACGTGACCAGCACCGCGACGGCGATCGCTCGCCGAGCCAAATATCCTCCTCCCGGCTGCAAACTTTCTTTTCCAAGTTTCTCCTGTTCCGTGACGCTCGGCTCTGCCTTCTTCCTTTCCGCTCTCGCCTCGTCCCCCTTTAGCTGGCCTTGGTCTTTACGCGTTGCCCTCCTCAAGACGTCCGGACCAAAGAAAAGCCGGCTCGACTCGGCTCTCGCGACGGATCCGTACCGTCCTCGATCATCTCCTTTCCTCCTTTCCTCCTTCCCTCTAACCCGCACACGGCAACTGTTTCGTCTCCGCGTTCGCGTTCACGTTCACGTTCGCCTTCGCGTTCGTTCGGTGCACCCACGCCCCGAACGACCAACACGCCACGACGTTTTCTCTTTTTTCCCTAGCTTTTCTCCCTCTCTCTCTCTCTCTCTCTCTCCCACTCTCTTACTGTTTCTCTATCCCGCGCCTCTCTCTCTCTCTCTCCCTCTCTCTTTCTCTGTTTGCCTGGACTAGCGTCGGCCGCGTTTGCTCCTTCCTTCCTTCGTTCGTTCGTTCGTTCGTTAGTTCGTTCGTTCGTTCGACCAGTCGGCCGGACGACTCGTCGCGTTATTCCGATAACGCGACGGCGTACCGCTCCTACTAAAACTCCGTACGGCTCGGCGATAAAACTTCACCACGAACGCGCCTTCTTCTATTCCCCGTCTCTTTCCTCGGCTCTGCGCTCGTCTTTATCCACCGTCCAACTCTCTTCGACGTTCCACCCTGCTCCCACTCTTTTCCTCCTTCTAACCGTATCCTATCGCGTACGTCTTGCTCCGTATACGTTTCGATGAGAAATCTGCCGTGGCGTAAACACGCGTGCACACACACCACTAAATCTGAAACCGCGGCAGCAAGAGTCGGCACCGCACTGGTTCGTCATGTCGCTGGCTCGGTCGCTCGAGCCGTCGGCTTCGTGCGTTTCCGACCTCCCTCGACTATACTCGGTTTCGCTCGGTTTCGGAGCCTTCCGTCGGCCGTGGCGGTGGCGGTGACGGCGGCAGCGGAATCAACGACGCTGCCACCGGCGACAACGACAACGACGGAGACGACGGCCACCACGACCAACAGTGTCGACGACGATGACCACGACCCGGCTACTCCCTTTTCTTCTTCTTCCGTTTCTCTCTTGAAATTTTCACCTTTGTCTCGCCGTTTCCGTATCCCTCCCTCCCAAGCCCGAGTCGCTTCACTCTACCAGCAGGTGTAATATACGCGTTCGCGTTCACCGAGACTAATCGATGCACGGCGATCGACGATAAATCGAGGCGATGCGCCACTTTGTCGATCGTTTCGCGCGTATCGATTTTCCTGGCTTTCGTAAGATTCGAGGAAATTTTCGAAAGGCCGGTGATTTCGCCAGACAAATTTGCGAGAAGGTTAGCCGGCGTTCATCCTGTCCTGGTTGGTTCTCGCGTCGGTACCGACGACGGCATTATGCAAATCGCGCGACAAGATCGTGATCGCCGGTATGTCGCAACGCAATCGCGCTCGAGCCTCAAGGAGAAACTTTGTACGCGATATTCCTTCCTCGTTGCGAACCGTTGGAAACTGCCGCGAACCATCGAACGACCAACCGATCC
>NW_017101002.1:819304-819697 GCF_001263275.1 Habropoda laboriosa
GGGAGCGGTAGCGGGAGCGGGAGCGGACGCGGGAGCCTCCGGCTGAGGGTGCGCGCGCGCACTCTCCTCGCTCGCGCGTATCTCTCGGAGGAACCGAGAGAGCTCCAAGGTATATAAGGGCACGTACGCGCACACGTATGCGTTACCAGCGTGGTGGTGCATGCGGTGACCCTGCCGCACGATGTAGGTGGATGGAATACCAGGGCTGTACCAAGAAACCGTCCCGCACACCTTCGCCTCTTTCTCTCTCCACCGGAGCCCCCCTTTTTTCCCTTTCGCGATCTTCCCTAGATTTACACGCCGATTTTCACCTCGAGGGTCTGCCCCCGTGTTTGCGTAAATTCGAACCAAAAGTCGTCCAACGCTTTCGATCCTTCTCCTTTCCTATCCCTG
>NW_017101002.1:819711-821934 GCF_001263275.1 Habropoda laboriosa
AGCGAACGCCGGGGAAGAATGTCCAACTACATACATAGAAGAATAGGGTTCGATCGTAGTCGCGGTAAATAATGTCAAAGTCAAACTCCTTAACACGTTCCTGTTTCGAATAGCCGATCTGTTTGCGTGTGTGCACGCACGCGCGCACCTGATGACCAGCCATAGGTATGTATATATCCATCGGAGAGTGGATTGCAGCGCGAGCGGACGGGCGAGCGAGCGAGCGAGCGAACGAGCGAGCGGGGTCGAGGGTGGATTTCACGCAAAGGGGAGCGAGCGAGAGGCAAGCCGGTGCGCGCCGCTCGACCAAGCGAGAGACGAGCAGCTCACGACCAACGGGGAAACGAGTGTGGGAGGAGGAGCTCGAGCGGGAAAGAACGCGCGCGCGGCTCCAGCTAGCGTCCGTATTCTATGTGCTTCTCCGAGTACGTGTATGCGCGGCCGAGGGAACGAACGAGAGAGAGCGAGTGGGAGCAGGGGGGGGAGAAAGGGAAGGAAAAGACGATACCGTCGTCGAAGCTCACGCAAACACGCTCCTGGCAAGCTCGCACACCGTTGCCTGCCAGACTCCCACCACGCGAACTTTCGGAAAAATCAATAGAATACAAGAAAAGCCCACGCTGCGCTAGGCGAATGGAGCCCTCTCTTCCTCGTTCTCCGTTCTCTCCGTGGGTTCCTCCTCCGTCCTTCCTTCTTTCCTTCCTTCCTTCCTTCCTTCCTTCCTGCCTGCCTGCCTGCCTGCCTGCCAAAAAAAACTGCCTGTCTGCTTTCCTTCTCTCCCTTCTCTCTCTCCGCGCATCGTCTGTTTGCGCGCGTTTACCGACCCTGTTCTCTTCTCTCCGCCAAGCAAACACAGCGCGCGCCGACCAACCGCGGGACGATTCGCGGAGAAAATCACAGGCGAACCGCGAATCGGCCAGTTTTTCCTTCCCTTCCCTTTTTCTCCATTCCAAGACAACGTGGAGATCTGATCGTCTAAATAAGAAGAGGAAGAGGAAGAGGAAGAGAGGGACGGCGTTGCGCGTCTGAAAATGCATAGAGTAGGCGATTGCGCGGCGCAGGGTATCTCGATCCGCGCCGCTCCTCCGATCCAAACGGAATCGTAGCCTACCTCGTACTAAACGGAACTGACCCAGCTTCGTGGCTTTGTACCCTTCGCTGATCTCTCTCTCTCGTCTTCGTCGTGTGCTTCGGCCGCGTACCAGCCTCTCTCTTTGTCCTCCGCCCCTTGACATTCTCCCACCGGCGACCAGACACCCTCGAGAAGTTTCAATTTATACCGAAAGTCGACATGACCGAATCCACAAATACGTACACTCGCTCGCGCTCCTAGTCCATTCATATCAGCTGAGTACGCGTAAACACGGTTGTGTTCGTTTGCGATCACGCTATTGCACCTGCTCCGTTCATTCTCTCTCCCTCTCGCGAGAATAAACAGCGTGGAAAAAGCAAAATTGGGAAGGCGCCGCAACAGCAGCGGCGGTATGTCACGATCGATGTTCCACGGGCGAATTTAGCCGAGCGAAAAAATTTCTCGCGTGAGATGGTAACGCGAAGCCGGTCACGCGAGATCGCGAAACTACGTGGTTAAAAACGCTACGCAGGATCGCGTGCGCGTCGGAATTCCAAAGGTTCGAGTATCTTTGAAAATGCCTGGCAATTTAACGTTTAAACGTCACGGCATATCACGGCGCGGCGCGATCAATCGAAAACGCTCTCTCGGTTCGTTTTCGAAAATTCCACCGGATGATTTTCCGATGAGGCTGGCTGGCTGGCTGGCTGGAAGACTCGCGCGCGTCCAAAGATGGAGAACGAGAGGAGACTGGAGAAGGCGAGACGCGGCGTGGGACAATAAAATAAGCGAATCAGCAGGTCGTTGTCGTAATTCTGGCTACGTCACTGGTACTACCCCTCTACACTGGTCGGAGGGTCGTGCACCCTCGCTAGGAGGGGCATAACGCCGCGGCGCGGAGCGGCTGAAGAGGGGCGAGGACTGGGGTTGTTGGGGAGAGAGCGGTCGGCGGCAGGCCGGGAGGGATACCGGCGGTGAGAGGAACGCGCGGAACGCTTTATGAATGAATGTTTCCACGCCAAGTGTGGCGAGAGAGAGCGAGAGAGGCCCCCGTGTGTCCCGCGTGTAAACACAATAATACCGACGTTTCCATTCATCAGGTCGACCCCGGCAAAGCACGCCGCGACCTCGAGAAATGCCTTTCCAGGCGC